>NC_054373.1:184603388-184753388 GCF_017654675.1 Xenopus laevis
ACACTGGGCAAACAAATTGAAACAATGCCTGCAAGGTCAACGTATACACTACAGCAGTGGATACGGAATATATTATTGCTGCTTGAAAAACGTCACTCAGGTGGTGTTTCTGGAGACGGTATTATTATTGATATTTAGACAGAATGTGAAAAAGCTCACACAGCTAGATGGCAGTTGTTTGAAGAACACACTGGGCAAACAATGCCTACAAGGTCAACGTATACACTACTACAGCAGTGGATACGGAATATATTATTGCTGCTTGAAAAACGTCACTCGGGTGGTGGTTCTGGAGACGGTATTATTATTGATATTTAGACAGAATGTGAACAAGCTCACACAGCTCGGTGGCAGTTGTTTGAAAATGAAGAACACACTGGGCAAACAAATTGAAACAATGCCTGCAAGGTCAACGTATACACTACAGCAGTGGATACGGAATATATTATTGCTGCTTGAAAAACGTCACTCAGGTGGTGTTTCTGGAGACGGTATTATTATTGATATTTAGACAGAATGTGAAAAAGCTCACACAGCTAGATGGCAGTTGTTTGAAGAACACACTGGGCAAACAATGCCTACAAGGTCAACGTATACACTACTACAGCAGTGGATACGGAATATATTATTGCTGCTTGAAAAAACGTCACTCGGGTGGTGGTTCTGGAGACGGTATTATTATTGATATTTAGACAGAATGTGAACAAGCTCACACAGCTCGGTGGCAGTTGTTTGAAAATGAAGAACACACTGGGCAAACAAATTGAAACAATGCCTGCAAGGTCAACGTATACACTACAGCAGTGGATACGGAATATATTATTGCTGCTTGAAAAACGTCACTCAGGTGGTGTTTCTGGAGACGGTATTATTATTGATATTTAGACAGAATGTGAAAAAGCTCACACAGCTAGATGGCAGTTGTTTGAAGAACTCACTGGGCAAACAATGCCTACAAGGTCAACGTATACACTACTACAGCAGTGGATACGGAATATATTATTGCTGCTTGAAAAACGTCACTCGGGTGGTGGTTCTGGAGACGGTATTATTATTGATATTTAGACAGAATGTGAAAAAGCTCACACAGCTAGATGGCAGTTGTTTGAAAATGAAGAACACACTGGGCAAACAAATTGAAACAATGCCTGCAAGGTCAACGTATACACTACAGCAGCGGATACGGAATATATTATTGCTGCTTGAAAAACGTCACTCAGGTGGTGTTTCTGGAGACAGTATTATTATTGATATTTAGACAGAATGTGAAAAAGCTCACACAGCTAGATGGCAGTTGTTTGAAGAACACACTGGGCAAACAATACCTACAAGGTC
The DNA here is from genome assembly GCF_017654675.1 of Xenopus laevis. NCBI lineage: Eukaryota > Metazoa > Chordata > Amphibia > Anura > Pipidae > Xenopus > Xenopus laevis. Next base: position 184,604,724 of record NC_054373.1, read on the forward strand.
AACGTATACACTACTACAGCAGTGGATACGGAATATATTATTGCTGCTTGAAAAACGTCACTCGGGTGGTGGTTCTGGAGACGGTATTATTATTGATATTTAGACAGAATGTGAAAAAGCTCACACAGCTAGATGGCAGTTGTTTGAAGAACACACTGGGCAAACAATGCCTACAAGGTCAACTAAAACACTACTACAGCAGTGGATACGGAATATATTATTGCTGCTTGAAAAACGTCACTCGGGTGGTGGTTCTGGAGACGGTATTATTATTGATATTTAGACAGAATGTGAAAAAGCTCACACAGCTAGATGGCAGTTGTTTGAAGAACACACTGGGCAAACAATGCCTACAAGGTCAACGTATACACTACTACAGCAGTGGATACGAAATATATTATTGCTGCTTGAAAAACGTCACTCGGGTGGTGTTTCTGGAGACGGTATTATTATTGATATTTAGACAGAATGTGAAAAAGCTCACACAGCTAGATGGCAGTTGTTTGAAGAACACACTGGGAAAACAATGCCTACAAGGTCAACGTATACACTACTACAGCAGTGGATACGGAATATATTATTGCTGCTTGAAAAACTTCACTCGGGTGGTGTTTCTGGAGACGGTATTATTATTGATATTTAGACAGAATGTGAAAAAGCTCACACAGCTAGATGGCAGTTGTTTGAAGAACACACTGGGCAAACAATGCCTACAAGGTCAACGTATACACTACTACAGCAGTGGATACGGAATATATTATTGCTGCTTGAAAAACGTCACTCGGGTGGTGTTTCTGGAGACGGTATTATTATTGATATTTAGACAGAATGTGAAAAAGCTCACACAGCTAGATGGCAGTTGTTTGAAGAACACACTGGGCAAAAAATGCCTGCAAGTGCACTACTATTGGTGCACTACTATGAAGAACAGCAAACAGCACTGGACACGTTAAAGAACAGTAAGATAAGTAAAATAAAAAAAAATATATATGTATATTAAAAAAAAAAAATTACTCGGGTTGGTGCTGCTGAACTACTAGGAGCAGCACAGTAGCACACCAGTCCCACTCCCCAACACAGCTAGACTAATAGCACTGGGCTCTTATAGTAGCAAAGTAAAAAAACAAAAAACAAAATAAAAGCAGTCCTTACAAGGACTATTGGGTTATTACAGCAGTCAGCAGATGAGAGATCAGCAGCAGTGCCCACAGCAGCTACATACAGAGCACTGCAGTAGAAGGTAGATTACTAGCCAGCAAAGCTACCTACCTAAAATGTCCCTCAAATCCCTGCAGAGTTCTGTCCCTCCAATACAGAGCAGTATCAAGTAGATTACTAGCCAGCAAACTTACTATCAACTGTCCCTCAAATCACTAACAGCTCTCTCCCTACACTAGCTCTTCCAAGCACACACAGGCAGAATGAAAAAACGCTGCAGGGCTTCAGTTTATATATGGAAGGGGAGTGGTCCAGGGGGTGTGGGGGTGGTCCAGGAGGGAGAGCTTCCTGATTGGCTGCCATGTATCTGCTGGTCTGGGGTGAGAGGTCAAAAAAAAGCGCCAGCTAAGGCAAACCCAAAATGGCGAACGTCGCGCGACGTTCGCGAACATTCGGCGAGCGCGAACAGTCGATGTTCGCACGAACAAGTTCGCCGGCGAACAGTCCGCAACATCCCTAGTCATTGGCCAACATAGTTCATAGTAAGACAATGCCCCCCCAAAACTCCCAGGGTGATTAAGGCCAACATACATAGTCCCAGTCTCCCCAAACCCCCCCCCCCTTAAATCATTTGCTCACCAGGCAGCACTGTAGTATAAATTTATATTCTCTATAAAACTGGACTGGCAGAGGAGAGAAGAGGGAGAAGACTGCAATAGTCAGTTACTCATCATCAGGCCCCAACTTGCCCAGCGAAAGCGAATGCAGGCACGCAGCCAGGATCCACCGCACCAGCAGACTACTGCTCCCTCTCTGACGCATGGCGCACCTCTCTTCCCCTACGCGAAGGACGCCGGCCAGACCGTGACGTCATCAACAGGCGCGCACTGTCACATAGCGAAAACATGCGCATGTCCACGCAGCACAGCAGAGTCGGGGAGCAGAGCAGCCCTTGCCGGTTTGGTACCAGGTGGAGTAGCGGCAGCACTGTGGGCCCATTAATTTGAAAGCAAGCACAAATATAAAGCGCAAAACCGGAGCCCTAACAAAAATAGATTAGAGTGTGGTCGCGGGGGCCCACAAGGACTGGGGCCCACCCGGATTTTTCCCGGTGTCCCGGTGGGCCAGTCCGACACTGTATAAAGGGATTTGACCACAATATATAAATATATAAGGGGATATGATCACTATATATAAATATATAAGGGGGATTTGATCACAATATATAAATATATAAGGGGATTTGATCACAATATATAAATATATAAGGGGATATGATCACTATATATAAATATATAAGAGGATATGATAACTATATATAAATATATAAGGGGATATGATCACTATATATAAATATATAAGGGGGATTTGATCACAATATATAAATATATAAGGGGGATATGATCACTATATATAAATATATCAGGGGATATGATCAATATATTTAAATATATAAGAAGGATTTGATCAATATATATAAATATATAAGGGGGATTTGATCACAATAGATAAATATATAAGGGGATATGATCACTATATAGTGAATAAAGTACCCCCTCTTTTAAAATATTATAAGTATTATATTATAAGTTACCGAGGAGTTTCATGACCATATAAAAGTACGAGGCCAAAGGCCGAGTGTTTTTATACAGGTCATGGAACTCCGAGGTAACTTCTAATATCCTCATATTTTACAACTGGGGGTACTTTATTTATTATAATACACAAATTCCAATGAGTCGTGACTGAAATGACATCAGAACTCACCGTTTATAACTGATGACATCAGAACTCACCGTTTATAAGGATATAATTTACAAGATATTCATGGCTTTTGTGTATTATATATAAATATATGAGGGGGATATGATCACTATATATATAAATATATAAGGGAGAGTAATTAAATAGAGAAAGTACAGAGAAGAGCGACTAAGGTGATAAAAGGAAATGGAAGGCATCAGTTATGGGGAAAGGCAAGTTGGGATTGGTTACACTGGAGAAGAAACAGTTAATCGGGATATGATCACTATAAATATAATATATATTTATAATAAATATATAAATATATCGTGACATGATTACTTTTTTAAATCTACGTTACTCTGTACTGTTTAAAATAGGGATGCATCGAAAACAGGATTCGGCCCTTTTCAGCAGGATTAGGCCAAAATCCTTCTGCCCGGCCGAACCGAATCCAAATTTGCATATGCCAATTAGGGGCGGGGAGGGAAATCATGTGACTTTTTTTTCATAAAACAAGGAAGTAAAAGATTTTCCTCTTCCCATCCCTAACTTTGCATATGCACATTATGATTCGGTTCGGTATCCAAACCACAAAGAATTTGGTGGTTTGGCTGAATCCAAAATAGTGGATTCGGTGCAGATTTATCAAAGGTCGAAGTAAAAATTCAAATTGAATAAATTCAAATTTCGAGCTAATTTTTGTGTACCTTGAAAAAAAATTGAAAATTTGAATATCTGAATTTATCACAAACTGTCTCTTTAAAAAGTTTGACTTGCGACCATTTGCCATCTAAAACCTGCCAAATTGCTGGTTTAGCCTATGGGAGACCACCTAGAACCTATTTAGAGTCAATTGGTGGACATTGAAAAATCTTTCATTCATACAATTTGTATTTGGCCATGTTTGAAACAATACGGACTATTCACCTGCAAAAAAAGTTTTTCTTTAAAAATCAATTAAAATAATTTTTGTTTGGTCTGTTTTTAATTAGAATTTTGCAGTTTTTTTCAATTTAAAATTTGACCCCTTAACAAATCTGCCCTGTATATTTTATATTATATATATATATATATATTATATATATAAAATTATATTTATATTTTATATTATATATTTATATAATATAAGTATGTGTGAAAGTTAAGATACAGTAGGTCACTGTCAGACTGGAGGCAGATAAAGGCAACATTGTACTTTACCTCCAGCTTTTCAGGTTGTTGATGGGTGGCCACCCCATTATTTTGCACAGAGTGAGGCTTTGGATCCATGTGCCAGTTGTTTCACTGATACCTGCATGGAACAAGGTGTGTGTGTGTTACACTGGGAAATTAGAACGTACAACTGATAAAACCTTAAATACATACGTCACAGAAAATTGTATTCATTCCCAATATGGGGATAAGGTGATATGAACCCCTGAACTGTAACTATCAGAAGCAGAACTCTATTATCAGCTCAAAAATCATTAATTGATGAGATAATGCTAATAAACCCAACATTTATTGCTTCATTCTATTGTATGTACTCCCAATAAAATCAAATTCTGATTGGTTGCAGTAGTTTCCCAACTGGTTACCCAGTTACTGAAAGAAGATTATTAAATACAGTTAGACAAATGTAACAAAGAGAAATATCCTACCACATATTAATCAAATCCTTAAATACTGCCTCTGCCCAGGTGCCCGCCAGGTCCGGACTGAGAATTAAAATAGGCCCTGGCATTTCAGGTACACAGAGGCCCAATCAGCCCACATAGAGGCCCAAACAGTCCCCACAGCCCACTAAATACTGACTTTATATGGGACCTTATAGCAGCCCCTCTGGCATTTGCCAGAACCCACAGATTGCCAGTCCAAGCCTGGTGCCCGCTTTAGCCGCGGTAGGTGCAGATTTATCAATGGTCGAATTTAGAAATTCAAACTTTGAAATTAGAATTTTGAGTTTATTTAAGTGTCATTTCACTAGGAAATGGTCCAAATTCGATTTGAATTTTGAAATTTATCATGTACAGTCCCATTAAGAATTTTACTATTCACCATCTAAAACCTGCTGCATTGGTGTTTTAGCATATGGGGGAACTCCTACAATCAATTTGGAGTCATTTGGTGGACTTTTGAAAAAACAATTTTTTTTTCAAAAAAAAATAAAAATAGAATTTGATCCGAATTTGCAGCTCGATCCTATTCACCTGTTTTTTAAAAAAAAAATTTCCCAAAAATACAGCTCGATTGGTCATTTATTAATTCAAATTTTGAGTTTATGGGAATTGATGGGAGTTAATAGAAACTCCCAACAACGTGATATTCAACCCTTGATAAATCTGCCTCTAGTGTAAATAAAATACATTTAAAAGTACTGTCTCTTTAAGAATTCAAATTTGACTGTTTGCCATCTAAAACCTGTCAAATTGTTGTTTTAGTCTATGGGGGGACCTCCTACAATCAATCTGGAGTCATTTGGTGGACTTTTGGAATTTTTTTTTTTTTTTTTTTAAAAGTAAGTGTTTAAAATATTTTTTGGTGAAAGAAACTAGAATATGATTTTATCACCTTAATCCTATTCACCCATTTTAAAAAAAATTGATTTTCTTTAATCAATTTTGATAGGATTTTTTTCCCCCAAAGTTTGAATTTATAAGGAGTTGATGAGAGTTTTAATAAACTTCCATAAAATCTAAAACTGACCCATGATAAATCTGCTGCTTAGTGTAATTAAAATAGATTTGAAAGTACTGTCTCTTTAAGAATTCAAATTCGGCTATTCGTTATCTAAAACCTTCCAAATCCTACAATCAATTCGGAGTCGTTTGGTGGACTTCTGACATTTTTTTGTAAAAATAGTTATTTTGGTGAAAAAACATGAATCTAAGTTTGCAGATCGATCCTATTCACTCAAATTTTTTTTTTAAAAAAGATTTTTTTTGGGTTAAATCTTTGCGTTTATGGGAGTTTATTAAAATAAACTCTACATTTGACCGTTGATAAATATGCCATAAAAAAGGTGTTATTTATGAGACATGGATATTTATCATTTTGACAAAGAGAAATATCCTACCACATATTAATCAAATCCTTAAATACTGCCTCTGCCCAGGTGCCCGCCAGGTCCGGACTGAGAATTAAAATAGGCCCTGGCATTTCAGGTACACAGAGGCCCAATCAGCCCACATAGAGGCCCAAATAGCTCCCACCAGCCCACTAAATACTGACTTTATATGGGACCTTATAGCAGCCCCTCTGGCATTTGCCAGAACCCACAGATTGCCAGTCCAAGCCTGGTGCCCGCTTTAGCCGCGGTAGGTGCAGATTTATCAATGGTCGAATTTAGAAATTCAAACTTTGAAATTAGAATTTTGAGTTTATTTAAGTGTCATTTCACTAGGAAATGGTCCAAATTCGATTTGAATTTTGAAATTTATCATGTACAGTCCCATTAAGAATTTTACTATTCACCATCTAAAACCTGCTGCATTGGTGTTTTAGCATATGGGGGAACTCCTACAATCAATTTGGAGTCATTTGGTAGACTTTTGAAAAAACAATTTTTTTTAAAAAAAAATAAAAATAGAATTTGATCAGAATTTGCAGCTCGATCCTATTCACCTGTTTTTTAAAAAATTTTTTTCCCAAAAATACATCTCGATTGGTCATTTATTAATTCAAATTTTGAGTTTATGGGAATTGATGGGAGTTAATAGAAACTCCCAACAACGTGATATTCAACCCTTGATAAATCTGCCTCTAGTGTAAATAAAATACATTTAAAAGTACTGTCTCTTTAAGAATTCAAATTTGACTGTTTGCCATCTAAAACCTGTCAAATTGTTGTTTTAGTCTATGGGGGACCTCCTACAATCAATCTGGAGTCATTTGGTGGACTTTTGGAATTTTTTTTTTTTTTTAAAATAAGTGTTTAAAATATTTTTTGGTGAAAAAAACTAGAATATGATTTTATCACCTTAATCCTATTCACCCATTTTAAAAAAAATTGATTTTCTTTAATCAATTTTGATAGGATTTTTTTTCCCCAAAGTTTGAATTTATAAGGAGTTGATGAGAGTTTTAATAAACTTCCATAAAATCTAAAACTGACCCATGATAAATCTGCTGCTTAGTGTAATTAAAATAGATTTGAAAGTACTGTCTCTTTAAGAATTCAAATTCGGCTATTCGTTATCTAAAACCTTCCAAATCCTACAATCAATTCGGAGTCGTTTGGTGGACTTCTGACATTTTTTTGTAAAAATAGTTATTTTGGTGAAAAACATGATTCTAAGTTTGCAGATCGATCCTATTCACTCAAATTTTTTTTTAAAAAAAGATTTTTTTTGGGTTAAATTTTTGCGTTTATGGGAGTTTATTAAAATAAACTCTACATTTGACCGTTGATAAATATGCCATAAAAAAGGTGTTATTTATGAGACATGGATATTTATCATTTTGATATCACAAAAACAGCAAATTTGCAGTAATTTCCTTATTTAATCAAGAAACTGAAAAGAGTTGGTTGTGATTGCAATAAAAAAAAAACTTAAACTTTGAAATATGATTTGTCTATTTCCATTTATTTTTTCCATTTTTATAATTATCATTCTCATAAACCATCAATGAAAAACTCACAGTCATCATCATGTTTATGTACTGCCATCTTATGGAAAAAGTACTAGAATTATGGGTGGAAAGACTGTACTGTGGATATAAAATATACTAAATAGCACAAATACATGCATTTGCCTTGAAATGACCCTTTCTGTATACTTAGATCATATTGGTTATAAAACATGTTCTTTATGTCAAGCAAGTAAAACAAAAAAACATATATAACATCTGTAACGTAACTGTGGATCAAAACATTACGACAAGTTAAATGAGTCATCATGGTGATGTCATTGTTATGTAATGTCAATATGATGTAATGTCATTGTGATGTAATGTGTTGTGATGTAATGTGTTGTCATGGCAATGCCATTGTAATGTAATGTATCTAGGTAGATGTGCTGTCATGGTAATATCATTGTGATGTAATGTCATTGTGATGTAATATCATTGTGATGTAATGTCATTGTGATGTAATGTCATTGTGATGTAATATCATTGTGATGTAATGTCATTGTGATGTAATCTGTTGTCATGGCAATGTCATTGTGATGTCATTGTTTACACAACTGGTCCACTTGTCCAGCATTAGAGCAAACAGTCTCATTATTTTCAGACATTCGAGGTAAGTACATCTCTTAACAATCGGTAGCAAATATTATCAGGGCACATTTTTATGCTAATTTAATATGGATAGTAAAACACATTTAAACATAAAAATTTGGATTATATTATTATCAGCAAATATTCATATTCGTTTATTTATTTAAGATACATTTGGGCTATGAGCAATATATGTGATAGATAAAGGAGAATAACTAAGCTCTTCATAATAGAATCTTATCTCCCATTGTTATGTGGTATTTATCTACAGATCAGCAATATTGTCCATAACAAACATCAATTTCATCTGTATAATTAACCAGTAGGTCATTTGGTCTTTATGATACAACGCTTGGAATAATTATCTAGGGTCGCACCGAATACAGGATTAGGTTTGGGATTCAACCAGGATTTGGCCTTTTTCAGCAGGATTCGGATTAGGTCGAATCCTTCTCCCCTGCCAAACTGAATACAAATTTGCATATGCAAATTAGGGGTAGGAGGGAAATTGTGTGACCTTTTGTCACAAAACAAGGAAGTAAAAAACGTTTTCTCTTTCCACCCCTAGTTTGCATTTGCAGATTAGGATTGGGTTTGGTATTATGCTGAATCTTTCACAAAGGATTTGGGGGTTTCCAAAGTAGTGGATTTAATGCATCCCTATAAATATCATAGACCACAGGGAAAGACAAACAGCTTCATAAATATATTAGTATTAAGTGAAAATTAAGCTGTATTAAGTTATTGATGCAAATACATGAATTTATAACATTCTTTTCTCTTTTTCTTCCACAGATTTCATAAGAATTTTCACAATAAACCATAAAATGAGGATGGCTTTCAGTCAATCACTTTTATGGTTTATTGTGTATCAACTTATCCTATTTTACTTCAACATATCAAGTAAGTGAAACATTGGGCTTAAAGGTTTTAGTTTAGTGGGATGAATGGTTCCTCAATATTTGCAGAACTTTATGTTATGAGATAACTCGAGCAGATACTATATAAATATATTATTATTACTATATATATATATATATATATATATATATATACACACCAAATGACTCCAAAAACTTTAACCCAAAAAAAATGTTTTTTAAAAAAAGATTTGAGTGAATAGGATCGATCTGCAAACTTAGATTCATGTTTTTTCACCAAAATAACTATTTTTACAAAAAAATGTCAGAAGTCCACCAAACGACTCCAAATTAATTGATTGTAGGATTTGGAAGGTTTTAGATAACGAATAGCCGAATTTGAATTCTTAAAGAGACAGTACTTTCAAATCTATTTTAATTACACTAAGCCGCAGATTTATCATGGGTCAGTTTTAGAGTTTATGGAAGTTAAAACTCTCATCAACTCCTCATAAACTCAAACTTTGGAAAATAAATGTCCTATCAAAATTTATTAAAGAAAATCAATTTTTTTTTTAAAATGGGTGAATAGGATTAAGGTGATGAAATCATATTCTATTTTTTTTCACCAAAAAACATTTTAACATTTTTTTTTAAAAAAAACATTTTTTCCAAAAGTCCACCAAATGACTCCAGATTGATTGTAGGATGTCCCCCATAGGCTAAAACAGCAATTCAGCAGGTTTTAAATGCCGAATAGTTAGTCAATTTATAAAGAGACAGTACAGCTTTGATATTCACATTTTTTTATTTTTTTCAAATTTTAATTGAATTTGGGCTATTCCCTAGTTGAAGTACACTAAAATTACCTCAAATTTCAAATTTAAAAATTCTAAATTTCACTTTGACCCTTGATAATTCTGTCCCCAAGTGTTGAATTTTGAGTTTATGGAAGTTTATAAAAACTCCCTTTAACTCCCATCAATTCAACATTTGAAAAAATGACCAATCTAAATTTATTAAAACAAATTTTTTTTAATAGGATTGAGCTGCATATTCGAATCAAATTTGAATCAAATTCAATTTGAATTTTTTCAGCAAAAAAAATTTATATAAAACATTTTCTTTTTCAAAAGTCAACCAAACAACATCAAATTGATTTTAGGAGGACCCCTAGGCTAAAACACAGATTCAGCAGGTTTTAGATTAGTTAAAATCAAATTCTTAAAGGGACAGTACATGATAAGTTTCAAAATTTCAAATTTTGATTTTTTTTCTAAAAATTCAAATCAAATTTGGACTATTCCCTAGTCTAATTACATTAAACATAAACTCAAAAATAGAAATATAAGGTTTCAAGGCCTACAGGTAGCCATTTTATTATTGCCCAATGTTTTTGATTGACTTGTAAAAGGATTTCTGGGCATTTAAGGTCTTAGAGACATTTCAACCTAGAAAATAATTGTCTGAATCTTTTCTTCCTGTAATTAATACCAATGTGGATGTTATTGGCCATTATTGTCCAACTTTATGAATTTGCCATAAACCACCACATTGTCTAAATGCAAAAGTGTCTTCCCTGCACCAAAATGTCTTCTCTGTTGTGGCATGAGCCAGTAATGAAGCAAATGTTTTTTCCGATAATTCCATTGTGACAGAATATTTTCTTTGGAAAATATGTCATATCATATAAAATGGTTATAAAAAGTCCCCCAAAATGGTATAGGTAGGGTACAAAGATAGCCATGCCCCCATTTAATTGCATGTTTTTTGAAAAATGTTGGAAATGTGTGAGAACATATTACATCATCAATTGCATCATTAGACAATATTTTTACAGGATCTGACTTTATCAAAACTTGAATTGAAACACTTCCTCCAAGGAGTTCAAACTGAAGAATAAAGTTTTTTCTTCACCCTAAATAAATATTTACCTACTTTATATAAATGTTATAATGAAGTATAAATGTAATGTTATTGTTACAGTGACTATGGAAGAGGAAACAAATGTGACACCAGAAGAGAAGGAGAGACTTTGGAAAGAATCAGATTTGCCCAGTATATGGAGCAAGAGAGAAGTCCATACTGTCAGCACAAGGAAGCTGAAGTATATTATTGCCTTTGTCGTTATGTTAATATTGGCAGTAATAGGACTCATCGGATGGTAAGTCAAATCTCTAACACTATTTAGGAAGGTCAGATTCAGATAAAGAATTTAAAAAAAGACTAAGGGGCCAATTTACTATGCCCCGGGTGAAGATTCGAAGGAAAAAAAATTAGAATTTTGGTTACTTTGACCATCGAATTGGCTATTTCAACCATCGAATAAGCTATATTTAAATGATTTGAATGATTTGAACTATTTGAAGTAAAAATCGTTCGACCATTCAATAATCAAACTCGAAGTGCTGTCTCTTTAAAAAAATCCTTCGAATGCCTACTTCGCCAAATTAAACCTACCAAATTGCATTATAAGCCTATGGGGACCTTCCATAGCACTTTTCTAATTTTTTTTGGGATCAAATAAAAACCCTTTGATCGATCGATAAAAAACGTTCGATTTTTGATTTTAGCGATCGATCAAACGATTTTTATTCGATCAATAAAATTGCAGTAAAATCCCTCGACTTCGATATTCGAAGTCTAGGGATTTTACTTTGACCACAATTTGAGGGTCGAATTCGAGGGTTTTAACCCTCGAAATTTGACACTTGATAAATCTGCCCCTAAAAGAACTTTGTACTTTTTATCTCTGTGCAGGATTTTGTTCTACTTAAAGAGGAATGCGATGATAAAGACATTATACCGTATTGATGTAGAGAATCCAGAACCTGAAGAGCAACCAATAATGCCTAAGAGGTAATTAATAATTTCCAGCAATTAACTAGGCCCCCACTTGTAATACTCAACATGTAAAGAACAATTAACACCCATTCATATACAATCTTGATATTTGGATAACTTCAAAGTTATAATCTTCTCTCTTGGTACAGCATTCCACAATCTGAAAGAAAGAAGAGAAAGCGAGGTTCTGAGAAAACGAAGACACAAATGAAGTAAGTGTGTTTGCATTACCTTTGTTAAGGGTCTCCATACAATAGTAATATTTATTACAGTGATTCATTAGTAATAGCCCAATAGCTACCAAATGCTGAATTCAAGGGTAACAAAGATTGTCCATAGATACATTCTACTTAAACAATTCTTAAATAACATTATATAGAGACAGAGCAGCATTGATACATATCCAAATAAGATAAGGAAAATCAGTAATGAACTTCAATGAAGCACAGAAACTGCTGCAAAAGTTGTGCTGTTTATAAACCACTACATGTTTCGCGCATGGCTCTTTGTCAAGTGTGTCATTACTAATTTTCCTTAACTTACTTGGCTTCATTGGATGGAAGCAATGCATTTTGAATTCCTACATTCTATTCATTAAACATATCCAAATAAATTACAATAAATTGAAAAAGGTCAACACAAAGGCCGCAGATTATGTAGAATGAGTTTGTTATGATATTTCATCATTATGCTCCACAAAAGTTTGTCCAAATGGGTTTTTGTAATAAAGAAAATCTTTGACTGCTGTGGAGTTTCCTTTATAATTACCTGAGAAAGAAAGCTTGGGCAATCATAAATGGGCCCCTAAACTTCTCAGCTCTTAACTACTATTACATTAAAACATTGCCCTACAGGATTATAAAAGAGTCAAAAATGTACAAACAATAGTTTACCAAGCTGCTACAATTTTCCAATATTTATACAATATATATTCACATGATATAAAACAGATGAAGGAATGATAGTCTAGAAATGTTTACTTAAATAAAGCAAATTAAATTTAAAACATTAGAAATTCTTTTTTATTAAATGTAATTTGTTTTGTTAAAGTTTATCTTATTTTAGTTTATCATCCGTATTTTTTCTGAGAAGGTTTTTGGCTAAATTCTTTATGATGGAAATATTAAATATTAATTTCCAATATTACTAATGCAATATTCCTGTGAAATATGCAATCAACTAAATTCAACCCCTACTGTAATGGTTCTTTTAATGAGCTTAAACATGTCCTTGGTTTTTTTTAGGAAAAAGCTTAAAATAGAAGAGGCTGCTGAGTTAGTTGAGGAAGAGCAGCTTGTAGAGGAAGAACAAAATAAAGAGGAGGAAAAAGAAAGAAAGAAGAAAAAGGCTAGAAAACAAAAACAGTGAGTTTACAGGGCTTTAACTGATCTTCTAGCATGCAACTAACATTTAAAACTAAATCAATTGTTGTTAAAGGGATACTGTCATGGGAAAACATGTTTTTTTCAAAACTGATAAGTTAATAGTGCTGCTGCAGCAGAATTCTGAACTCAAATCCATTTTTAAAAAGAGCAAACAGATTTTTTTATATTCAATTTTGAAATCTGACATGGGGCTAGACATTTTGTCAATTTCCCAGCTGCCCCAGTCATGTGAGTTGTGCCTGCACTTTAGGATGGAATTACTTTGTGGTAGGCTGTTGTTTTTCCTTCTCAATGTAACTGAATAGAACGCAGTGGGACATGGGTTTTCTCTATTGAGTGATGTTCTTACATCAACCAGGCAGCTGTTATCTTGTGTTAGGGAGTTGTTATGTGGTTACCTTCCTATTGTTCTGTTGTTAGGCTGCTGGGGAGGGGGTGATATCACTCCAACTTGCAGTACAGCAGTAAAGAGTGATTGAAGTTTATCAGAGCACAAGTCACATGACTTAGGGCAGCTGGGAAATTGACAATATGTCTGGCCCCATGTCAGATTTCAAAATGAAATATAAAAAAAATCTGTTTGCTCTTTTGAGAAATAGATTTCAATGCAGAATTCTGCTGGAGCAGCACTATTAACTGATGCATTTTGAAAAAATGTTTTTTTCCAATGACAGTATCCCTTTAAAGTATTTTGTTATTGAATTGAATTTGTTTGATTAAAACTTACCAGTTTAAAGTACTCTCTCCATTATCTACTTTAGCTTTGGGGAGAATTTAAGGCTAAATATTTTATGGTTAGCCCAAATCCCAAAATATTCATGACCACTGTTGCCAATTTTAAGGGGCAGATTTATCAAGGGTCAAATTACGAATAAAAAAACTTCAACATTTGAATAAAAAAAAAGACCAGCCTAAATTTATTTTTAAAAAAATCAAAGCTTTTTTTTCAGGTGAACAGGCTGTTTTTGTTCAAATTCGAATCATACGAATAGAAGTAACATCGTATTTGATCGAATTTGATTCAAAGATTTTCCTGTCTACCAGTTGACTCCAAAGAAGTTTTAGGAGGTCCCCCATAGGCCAAAATAGCAAATCAGTAGGTTTTAGATGGTGAATTGTTGAAATCACTCTCCTTCCCTGCATCATGTTCCCTCACCTATCAATCTCTTCCCCTCCTGTCCTGCTCATGTGCAAGTTGCGGTCCATCTGGGGCATAAGGGGGAATCGTGAGGCTGACTGGGTCGCCTATGGCACCCGGCCAGCTTGGGCCAGCCCTGCTGAAACATGTCCCTGTTTTTTACCTAGGAAAAAGCTTAAAAATGCAAGCAACTGAATTGAACCCTTACTGTAATGGGTCTTTTAATGAGCTTAAATGTGTCCTTGGTTTTTTTTTTAGGAAAAAGCTTAAAAAGACTATTAAGATAGAGGCTGCTGAGGAAGAGCAGCTTGTAGAGGAAGAACAAAACAAAGAGGAGGAAGAAGAAAGAAAGAAGAAAAAGGCTAGAAAACAAAAACAGTGAGTTTACAGGGCTTTAACTGATCTTCTAGCATGCAACTAACATTTAAAACTAAATCAATTGTTGTTAAAGTATTTTGTTATTGAATTGAATTTGTTTGATTAAAACGTACCAGTTTAAAGTACTCTCTCCATTATCTACTTTAGCTTTGGGGAGAATTTAAGGCTAAATATTTTATGGTTAGCCCAAATCCCAAAATATTCATGACCACTGTTGCCAATTTTAAGGGGCAGATTTATCAAGGGTCAAATTACGAATAAAAAAACTTCAACATTTGAATAAAAAAAAAGACCAGCCTAAATTTATTTTTAAAAAAATCAAAGCTTTTTTTTTCAGGTGAACAGGCTGTTTTTGTTCAAATTCGAATCATACGAATAGAAGTAACATCGTATTTGATCGAATTTGATTCAAAGATTTTCCTGTCTACCAGTTGACTCCAAAGAAGTTTTAGGAGGTCCCCCATAGGCCAAAATAGCAAATCAGTAGGTTTTAGATGGTGAATTGTTGAAATCACTCTCCTTCCCTGCATCATGTTCCCTCCCCTGTGTCAATCTCCTCCCCTCCTGTCCTGCTCATGTGCAAGTTGCGGTCCATCTGGGGCATAAGGGGGAATCGTGAGGCTGACTGGGTCATCTATGGCACCCGGCCAGCTTGGGCCAGCCCTGCTGAAACATGTCCCTGTTTTTTACCTAGGAAAAAGCTTAAAAATGCAAGCAACTGAATTCAACCCTTACTGTAATGGGTCTTTTAATGAGCTTAAATGTGTCCTTGTTTTTTTTTTTAGGAAAAAGCTTAAAAAGACTATTAAGATAGTGGCTGCTGAGTTAGTTGAGGAAGAGCAGCTTGTAGAGGAAGAACAAAACAAAGAGGAGGAAGAAGAAAGAAAGAAGAAAAAGGCTAGAAAACAAAAACAGTAAGTTTACAGGGCTTTAACTGATCTTCTAGCATGCAACTAAAATTTAAAACTAAATCAATTGTTGTTAAAGTATTTTGTTATTGAATTGAATTTGTTTGATTAAAACGTACCAGTTTAAAGTACTCTCTCCATTATCTACTTTAGCTTTGGGGAGAATTTAAGGCTAAATATTTTATGGTTAGCCCAAACCCCAAAATATTAATGACTACTGTTGCCAATTTTAAGGGGCAGATTTATCAAGGGTCAAATTACGAATAAAAAAACTTCAACATTTGAATAAAAAAAAAGACTAGCCTAAATTTATTTTTAAAAAAAACAAAGCTTTTTTTTCCAGATAAACAGGCTGTTTTTGTTCAAATTTGAATTTTAGATGGTGAATTGTTGAAATCACTCTCCTTCCCCGCATCATGTTCCCTCCCCTGTGTCAATCTCCTCCCCTTCTGTCCTGCTCATGTGCAAGTTGCGGTCCATCTGGGGCATAAGGGGGAATCGTGAGGCTGACTGGGTCGCCTATGGCACCCGGCCAGCTTGGGCCAGCCCTGCTGAAACATGTCCCTGTTTTTTACCTAGGAAAAAGCTTAAAAAAGCTGTTAAAATAAAAAAAGCAGCTAAGCTAGATACTGAAAAGCAGCTTGAGGAGGAAGATGAAGAGGAAGATAAAATGAGAGATGTTCTGCGAAAACACAAAGTGTGAGTAAACTAGGATTTAACTAATCTTTTGGATTCCTTTCAGTTGCCTGAGCCTGGACCTTCATGGCATAACTGAACCATGTATGCAATATTACTTTGATAATCCCCATCTGCCATATTTATAAACTTTATTATTTTAAATTCATTTTAAAAAACATTGTTTTTACTATAGCTTATACTTTCACGAAAACCAAAAAATTGTGTAAACTTCTGAGTATATATTTCAATACACCTGGCTGCAAATTTTCATGGTTCTTCATAAAAAAAACTGCAGAACTGTGACAGATTTCTTTTTTTTAGGAAAACGCTTAAAGTTTTAAAGTCAGAAGATTTAGAAGAGCCAGATGTCTCAGATAAGTCAGATGAGACCTCTGAGTCATATAAGACTTCTGAGTCAGAAGAGCAGTCATATGATAAAGGAAAAGCAGAAGATGAAGTAAGAGACAAAAAAACATCCTTCTTCAAAAAGGCCATGAAATCAGCAGCCAAAACGACTACAAAATTCATAAAGTGAGTATGCTGGGCTTTAATTCATTATCTGAATTTTTTACTATTGCATGAACCCATGTTTATATGACAAAACTGCTCTCTCTAAAATATATTAACGTTAGTATTTTAGATGAATTTCCTCCTTCAAGTAAATTTTCTGATTATAATTAAAAGTGTCACAAATATTTTTGGGGCACAGTTCTTAAATATATAAATGTATATTTTTAGTTCTTAGCTACACCTAGGGGGTATTTATCAAGGGTCAGATTTTGAGGGGTTAAAGCCCTTGAAATTCAACCATCGAATGCAAAAACTTTGAAGTTTTTAAGCTGAATTTAGCATTCGATCGATTGAATAAAAATCAGATCGAAGGAATATTATTCGATGCCAAAAACTTAGAAAAAGCTTGAAGAAGGTCCCCATAGGCTTAGAATGCAATTCACAAGCTTTAATTTGGTGAAGTGTTGAAATCGAAGGATTTTTAAAGAGATAGTACTTTGATTATCGAATGGTCAAATAGTGGAACGATTTTGAATCATTAGAATCATTCGAATTGATCGAATACAGCCTATTCGATGGTCAAAGTAGTCAAAACATTTATTCGAAATTCTATTTAAATTTCTATTTGAATATTCACCCGAGGCTTAGTAAATCTGCCCCCTAGCCACTTATTATCATGGTTCCTCACATGTAAAACTTACAGAATTTTTTTTAAAAAAAATGTGTTATTTATATTTATTAGGAAAAAAATTGATAAGGCTTTGCAGTCAGATGCAACAGATGAAGAAGAGGAGTCTGTTCGGTCAGAGGAGTCACAGCAGTCTTATGATGACAAAGAACATTACTCAGAAGAGGAAGAAACAGATGAAGACCCATTCCTCTTAAAACAAGCCTTTAAATCAGCAACGAAAAAGGCTGCAAAGTACATTGGGTGAGTCTGCTGGGCCCAAACAAATTTTACATTTCTTAAAGTGACAGGTCCATTTGTTTAAGAACATACATTTCAATATTTTTGGGGCACAGTTCTTCCACATGTAAATGTATAATTTCAGTTCTTAGCTACAACTAGCCACTTATTATTATGGTTGCTCACATGTAAAACTTACAGAATTTTTTTTAAAATGTGTTATTTATATCTTTTAGGAAAAAGATTGATAAGGCTTTGCAGTCAGATACAACAGATGAAGAAGATGAGTCTGTTCAGTCAGAGGAGTCACAACAGTCTTATGATGATGAAGAACAGAACTCAGAAGAGGAAGAAACAGATGAAGACCCATTCCTCTTAAAACAAGCCTTAAAATCAGCAACAAAAAAGGCTGCAAAATACATTGGGTGAGTTTGCCAGGCCCAAACAAAATTGCATTTCCTAGAGTGACAGGTCCATTTGTTTAAGAACATACGTTTAAATATTTTTGGGGCACAGTTCTTCCATATGTAAATGTATAATTTCAGTTCTTAGCTACAACTAGACACTTATTATCATGGTTCCTCACATGTAAAACTTACAGAATTATTTTTAAAAAAAATATTTATATCTTTTAGGAAAAAAATTGATAAAGCTTTGCAGTCAAGTGCAACAGAAGAAGAAAATGAGTCTGTTCAGTCAGATGCAACAGACCAGTCTTATAATGATGAACAGGAAGAAATAGATAAAGAAGAGGAAGAAATAGATGAAGACCCATCCCTCTTAAAATCAGCAACGAAAAAGACTGCAAAATACATTGGGTGAGTTTGCCAGGCCCAAACAAATTTTGCTTTTCTTAGAGTGACAGGTCCTTTTGTTTAAGAACATACAAACAACTTTCTTCGAGCGTATTAATAATTTTAGATATTTATCACAATCAAACCATTCCAGGTTTTTCTTTTGCATTTGATTGTCAAAAAAGTCTTTCACACATAGTCACAAGTTACTTAACTAAGATCCCATTTTTTTTAAAAAAAAAACCCACAATTTTCTAAATTAATAAAGTACAGTGAAAGAAACTCTTTTCACATATTTAATTAAAAATGGAAACCAATAATGATCTTTATTATTCAGCTGGCTATTTATTATATAGATATCATATACAGATTAGATAAAAATGATTAATATGTTATAGCAATTGTAAAAAAAAAATGAGCCTAGTGATAAAGAGCAAGATGGGTAAATTTACAGAAAAGTTACATGTAATACTATAAGCAAAAACCTTTTTTGAGAAACGTTATAATGAGATTCATTATACAGCATACAATCCCTCTATTTACTATTTCCTACATGTAATTTAATTGTAAATGATTCTTAAAAGATATATGCTGATTTACATTTTTATTCCATAGTTTGGGGGTACATATTTGTTTATTATTTACTAGAACGTTTTAAGTTAACCAACCACAGGATGCAATAGCTTTTAATCAATTTTTTTATTAAAGGTGAACACATGAACTGTGACTTCATTATATGTATATTTATTCCTTATTGCAGGCCTAAGCATGAACATGCAAAAGACGAAACGGGAGAGATAAAAGAAGAAGACTCTGTTGAAGGGGAAGAGTCTTCAGAGGCTACAGAACACCACCATGGAGATGATCATGAAGATTTAAAAAAGGATGGAAAACTTTTGCATGATCACCTGAAAAAGCATCACCATGATGAGCATGAGCACAAGAAAAAGGATCATGCTGATGATCATGATGATCATGGTGCAGAGCATGACGAGCCTCATGAGACAGAACATCATGAAGGTAAAAAACACCATGGTGAAGAAGGTGATGAAAAGAAAAAGCACCATGAGACAGAGAATGACGAAGATCATGATGAAGAGAAACAGTTCCACAAGGCCAAACATGATGAAGAGAAAAATCTCCATGATGTGGACCATGACAAGAAAAAACATGATAAAGCTGAGCATCATGATGAAAAAGAAGACTTTGTTAAAAATGCAAAGCAGGACGAGGCCGAGCATGGTGAAAAGAAAAAGCACGATGATAAAAAGGCAAAGCAGGACGAGGCCGAGCATGGTGGTGAAGAGAAAAAGCCCCATGATAAAAAGGCAAAGCAGGACGAGGCCGACCATAGTGAACAGAAAAAGCACCATGATAAAAAAACAAAGCAGGACGAGGCCGAGCATGGTGAAGAGAAAAAGCGCGATGATAAAAAGGCAAAGCAGGGCGAGGCCGAGCATGGTGAACAGAAAAAGCGCGATGATAAAAAGGCAAAGCAGGACGAGTCCGAACATGGTGAACAGAAAAAGCGTGATGATAAAAAGGCAAAGCAGGACGACGCCAAGCATGGTGAAGAGAAAAAGCCCCATGATAAAAAGGCAAAGCAGGACGAGGCCGAGCATGGTGAAGAGAAAAAGCCCCATGATAA
Organism: Xenopus laevis; assembly: GCF_017654675.1. Taxonomy (NCBI): domain Eukaryota; kingdom Metazoa; phylum Chordata; class Amphibia; order Anura; family Pipidae; genus Xenopus; species Xenopus laevis. The sequence continues at coordinate 184,624,877 of NC_054373.1, forward strand.
AAAGGCAAAGCAGGACGAGGCCGAGCATGGTGAAGAGAAAAAGCCCCATGATAAAAAGGCAAAGCAGGACAAAGCCGAGCATGGTGAAGAGAAAAAGCCCCATGATAAAAAGGCAAAGCAGGACGAGGCCGAGCATGGTGAACAGAAAAAGCGCGATGATAAAAAGGCAAAGCAGGACGAAGCCGAGCATGGTGACCAGAAAAAGCGCGATGATAAAAAGGCAAAACAGGACAAGGCCGAGCATGGTGAAGAGAAAAAGCACCATGATAAAAAGGCAAAGCAGGACGAGGCCGAGCATGGTGAACAGAAAAAGCACCATGATAAAAAGGCAAAGCAGGACGAAGCCGAGCATGGTGACCAGAAAAAGCGCGATGATAAAAAGGCAAAACAGGACAAGGCCGAGCATGGTGAAGAGAAAAAGCACCATGATAAAAAGGCAAAGCAGGACGAGGCCGAGCATGGTGAACAGAAAAAGCCCCATGATAAAAAGGCAAAGCAGGACGAGACCGAGCATGGTGAACAGAAAAAGCCCCATGATAAAAAGGCAAAGCAGGACGAGGCCGAGCATGGTGAACAGAAAAAGCCCCATGATAAAAAGGCAAAGCAGGACGAGGCCGACCATGGTGAACAGAAAAAACGTGACGATAAAAAGGCAAAACAGGACGAGGCCGAGCATGGTGAACAGAAAAAGCACCATGATAAAAAAGCAAAGCAAGACGAGGCCGAGCATGGTGAACAGAAAAAGCGCGATGATAAAAAGGCAAAACAGGACGAGGCCGAGCATGGTGAACAGAAAAAGCACCATGATAAAAAGGCAAAGCAGGACGAGGCCGAGCATGGTGAACAGAAAAAGCGCGATGATAAAAAGGCAAAGCAGGAGAAGGCCGAGCATGCTGAAGAGAAAAAGCGCGATGATAAGGCAAAGCAGGAGAAGGCCAAGCATGGTGAAGAGAAAAAGCACCATGATAAAAAGGCAAAGCAGGACGAGGCCGAGCATGGTGAACAGAAAAAGCGCGATGATAAAAAGGCAAAGCAGGAGAAGGCCGAGCATGCTGAAGAGAAAAAGCGCGATGATAAAAAGGCAAAGCAGGACGAGGCCGAGCATGCTGAACAGAAAAAGCGAGACGATAAAAAGGCAAAACAGGACAAGGCCGAGCATGGTGAACAGAAAAAGCACCATGATAAAAAAGCAAAGCAAGACGAGGCCGAGCATGGTGACCAGAAAAAGCGTGATGATAAAAAGGCAAAACAGGACAAGGCAGACCATGGTGAACAGAAAAAGCACCATGATAAAAAGGCAAAGCAGGACGAGGCCGAGCATGCTGAAGAGAAAAAGCGCGATGATAAAAAGGCAAAGCAGGAGAAGGCCGAGCGTGCTGAAGAGAAAAAGCGCCATGATAAAAAGGCAAAGCAGGACGAGGCCGAGCATGGTGAACAGAAAAAGCACCATGATAAAAAAGCAAAGCAAGACGAGGCCGAGCATGGTGACCAGAAAAAGCGTGATGATAAAAAGGCAAAGCAGGACGAGGCTGAGCATGGTGAACAGAAAAAGCAGCATGATAAAAAAGCAAAGCAAGACGAGGCCGAGCATGGTGACCAGAAAAAGCGTGATGATAAAAAGGCAAAGCAGGAGAAGGCCGAGCGTGCTGAAGAGAAAAAGCGCGATGATAAAAAGGCAAAGCAGGAGAAGGCCGAGCGTGCTGAAGAGAAAAAGCGCGATGATAAAAAGGCAAAGCAGGAGAAGGCCGAGCGTGCTGAAGAGAAAAAGCGCGATGATAAAAAGGCAAAGCAGGAGAAGGCCGAGCGTGCTGAAGAGAAAAAGCGCGATGATAAAAAGGCAAAGCAGGAGAAGGCCGAGCGTGCTGAAGAGAAAAAGCGCGATGATAAAAAGGCAAAGCAGGAGAAGGCCGAGCGTGCTGAAGAGAAAAAGCGCGATGATAAAAAGGCAAAGCAGGAGAAGGCCGAGCGTGCTGAAGAGAAAAAGCGCGATGATAAAAAGGCAAAGCAGGAGAAGGCCAAGCGTGCTGAAGAGAAAAAGCGCGATGATAAAAAGGCAAAGCAGGAGAAGGCCGAGCGTGCTGAAGAGAAAAAGCGCGATGATAAAAAGGCAAAGCAGGAGAAGGCCGAGCGTGCTGAAGAGAAAAAGCGCGATGATAAAAAGGCAAAGCAGGAGAAGGCCGAGCGTGCTGAAGAGAAAAAGCGCGATGCTAAAAAGGCAAAGCAGGAGAAGGCCGAGCGTGCTGAAGAGAAAAAGCGCGATGATAAAAAGGCAAAGCAGGAGAAGGCCAAGCGTGCTGAAGAGAAAAAGCGCGATGATAAAAAGGCAAAGCAGGAGAAGGCCGAGCGTGCTGAAGAGAAAAAGCGCGATGATAAAAAGGCAAAGCAGGAGAAGGCCGAGCGTGCTGAAGAGAAAAAGCGCGATGAGACAAAGCATATAATGTAAGTATTGCTCTATAATAATTTTAGTTTTATATCATGGGCAATAATAAATCCTGCAAGATTCCCTTTTCTATCTTTCAAAACAACAATTTGAAAAAATCTTTAAAAATCATAAATTATTTATTATATAACTTTATATACAACATAGGTTTTTTTAATCGTATAATTAATTTGGTCTCAGGAGGAATGATAGGATCCCAGGCAGGGCTCTCTTGCTTATCATCCATCATATCCCCAATCTGCAAAGTTTTTACTTTAATAAGCTTCTTTACTATATTGTGCATATTTGCAACCAATTGCATTGATGCTTGCATTGCTTCCATACTCGTTCCTGCTGATGATGCATTGAGACTAGACCACTAGTTGCTTTTAGTGGTCATTCAATTCACACATCACTTAGTACCCACAACTATTGCATAAATCCTCTAGAAGTGGTAATGCATTGATGATACAAATATTTATTTACCCTCTGTACCCACGTTTCTGTTTGTGCAGGCATGAGCATGATCATAAGAAGGCAACCAGAAAGAAGATCAGGACTAAGAAGAAGCCTAAAAGAGTGAGAATGTAAGTTTGTTAATACAGTCCATAGATTTGCATTCATAAACATTTAACATGATTATAAGTGCCACAAACATATCTACCAGGTTGTGTGCTTCCCATTAGTAGAGATCATACAGATAGATATGCCACACACATACACCTTATAATCATTGGCTTATAGAATTGATTGGCTTTAATAAGAAAGTCAAATATTATTTGAGAAACAGTTAGTAGTAAATAGAATATAATCGCAGTATGCAGAATGCCTTTTACATTGTTGCATGATGCTATTTTAGTGATACTAGAGCAGGGGTCCCCAACCTTTTTTACTCGTGAGCCACATTTAAATGTAAAAATATTTGGAGAGCAACACAAGCTTGAAAAAGTCCATGGGGATGCCAAATAAGGGCTGTGATTTGGTAGCTCTTATGTGGATTGGCAGCCTACAGGAGGCTCTGTTTGGCAATACACCTGTTTTTTTATTCACCCAAAACTTACCTCCAAGCCTGGAATTAAAAAATGAGCTCCTGCTTTAAGGGCACTGGGAGCAGCATCCAAAGGGTTGATGAGCCAAAGGGTTGGCATGAGCTGCTGTTGAGCTGCAAGTATTATTTCACTTTGGGTATTAGCAGAAGTTGTGTGATTAAAGCGATGCATCAGATGAATATTTTAATAAGTGTAATCCTCTTTTGTCTTTCTAGTCACCATGTTCAACATGAAGTAGAAAGTTCACCTTCTGAAATGGACTCTTCAGACTTCGGGGATTTCTCCCTTGTACCTTCCTTAGATACAGTGATATCCATTGCAAAATGTTCTTGGAAATGCCTTAAAATTCTGACCAAGATATGCAAGTATGTTTGTTAATGTCATTCTGCTGAACCTATACAATATAATCAGACTATATACATACAGGGGCAGATTTATCAAGGGTCAGAGTAAAATCGCTCAACTTCAAATATGGAAGTCGAGTAATTTGACTGCAATTCGATCAAATAGAAATCGTTCGATCGATCACTAAAATCTTTCAAATCTAATGATATTTAGCGATCGATCAAATGATTTCTATTCGATCAAGCCCATAGGCTTATAACGCAATTCGGTAGGTTTAATTTGGCAAAGTAGGCATTTGAAGGATTTTTTAAAGAGACAGTACTTTGATTATCGAATGGTTGAACAATTTTTACTTCGAATCATTAGAATCGATCGAATTTAACCTATTCGATGGTCGAAGTAGCCAATTCAATGGTCGAAGTAGCCAAAGAATGTATTCGAAATCTGAATTTATTTGCATTCGAATCTTCACCCGAGGCTTAGTAAATCTGCCCCACAGTGTCGGACTGGCCCACCAGGATACCAGGTGTCAGTGGGCCCTTATGCTGCTAAACATTTAGCCTATTTTATGGCCAGTCCCTATTACTATGAGAACAAGGAGGCCAAATAAATTTAACAATAGATTATTGTTGAATGAGCAAAGGAAGAATAATTGTACTGAGAGTGGGCCCCTGGTCTAAGGTTTTTGGGTGGGCCCCTGATCTAAGGTTTTTTGGTGGGCCCCTGGTGTCCTAGTCCGACACTGCATACATACATTAGAATAATAACAATAGCAACTTTTGTTCCTGTTGATTTGTTGGAGCTGACTGTCATTTCATCCACAGCTATGAAAACATGAAGAAAGTAGCAAAGCTGTGCAAAACTGGTGGCAAGAAGTGCAATCACCTGTGTAAGAAGATAGATTGGAAGAAGGGGGCAAAGCTTTGCAAGAAATGCTGGCACAAGATGAATTGCAAAAAGGCATGGAAGCTATGCAAGAAATGCTGGCACAAGATGAATTGCAAAAAGGCATGGAAGCTATGCAAGAAATGCTGGCACAAGATGCATTGCAAAAAGGCATGGAAGCTATGCAAGGGATGCTGGAAAAAGACAAAGAAATTGTGCAAGATGTGCAAAGGCTGCACGCACAAACTGGGAAAGGTATGCTCGAAGGGAGCAAAGAAGTGCAAACCTGCTTGTAAGAAGTGCTATCACATCTGTAAGCAGGGGGTAAAGCTTTGCAAGAAATGCTGGCACAAGATGGATTTCAAAAAGGCATATAAGCTATGCAAGGCATGCTGCAAAAAGATGTGGAAGTTGTGCAAGATGTGCAAAGGCTGCATGAACAAACTAAGAAAGGTATGCTGGAAGGGAGCAAAGAAGTGCTATTCAGGACTAAAATGGTGCTACAAGTGCTGCAAGAAGATTCCATTCAAGCAGATGGCAAGGGGATGCCAAAAGTGCTGCTCATCAATGTCAAAAGCAGCAGGATAAAGCAACACATACAATTGTGTAAGAAGCAAACCCCACTATATAAGCGACCACAAGACATAGATACAAAGTGGATGTATTATCTGGTGGCCATGGGAATTAGGGAAGAGGAGGTGGGCCCAGGCCCAGATATCTCACCAAGTTGTTTCAGAAAAGTAATTTGGACTTTGAAGAAACAAATCCAATTGACTTTAACTTGGTGGACACTATAAGACATCCAGAAACCCGAGAAGCCACATGATTAACATTTTTAGTTTTTTAAATAAATTTACATACAATTGTGTAAGAAGCAAACTCCAAAATACAAGCGACCACAAGAAACAGTTACAAAGTGGATGTATTATCTGTTGGCCATGGGAATTAGGGAAGAGGAGGTGGGCCCAGGCCCAGATATCTCACCAAGTTGTTTCAGAAAAGTAATTTGGACTTTGAAGAAACAAAGCCGATTTAACTTGGTGAACACAATAAGACATCCAGAAACCTGAGAAGTCACATGATTAACATTTTTATTTTATTTTTTTAAATAGTGTTATGATTTAATTATACTATTATTTTATGTTAAAAATAAAACTTTATTAACTTAAAATATAATTTGTCACAAAGATTTTGTTTTCAATAAATAGGCTTGCATTGTTAACTAGGGGATGGTGCAATAAACTATTGGAGTAAGATTGGGGACAGAGAACTTCAGATATATAAATAAAGATTATATAAATAATCTGTCGAGTTATTGAAAAAGGTTATTTTTAATCAGTGTATTAATTGTCAACAGCAGAGGATAATAGTCTTAAAGAGACCTGGAGATAACCCTTATTTGTAGTGCGCCGAACTTGAGCAACATTCCTTGTTTCAGTGAATACAACTCCAACTTTTTCAAAAGGACAGTATACACCTTTGCTAAAAATACATGAAATAACTAAAATGGACTTGTGGTGAAATTACATTTGCCCTTTTACATCCAGGTTTTCCTGTTTTTTTGCCATTATAAAGCGCTCATTTGAAAGTTGGGCTATGTTCATTGAACTCGCCTCCCCTTCCTCCCCTTATAGACAGAGCTATTTGTTCTGAGCTCACTATCTACCTATAAACAAACAAACCTCTATCTTATCTAAGCAGCAGCCTTTGAGCAGCTTATTAGGGCTAGTCCAGACGAGGAGATTTTAGCGCGATTCGTCACCTGGCAACAAATCGCCGGCGAGAGTCGCTCTGAAATGCACCCGTGTTTTTTCGCATGTGCGCCAAAGGGAAATCGCCTGCGCTAAAGCACACGCAGCGATGCGCCTTCCATAGTGGCCCAAAATTGCCTCAGTGAGGCAACTTTAGTCGTCTATTAAAAGTGCATCGCCGCGTGTGCTTTAGCGCAGGTGATTTCCCATTGGTGCACATGCGAAAAAACACGGTGCATTTCAGAGCAACTCTCGCCGGCGCTTTGTTGCCAGGCGACAAATCACGCTAAAATCTCCTCGTCTGGACTGGCCCTTATGGGCGTCCTCTCAGGGGACTGGTAATTAGTTTTATGAACTACATTGAAGTTCTTTGAGACCAGAATTGGCAGGGAGTACTAAAGTAAAACTGACTTCATATTCTTGTTTAGTGTCAGAAACAACAGAAACCTTAGATGTTTCTCAATTAAAACAACAGGCAAAAAGTATATTCAGCACAGGTCCTTTGATTCAGCGCATGTTGAAAAAGTGGGTAAATACTATTCCTTTAAACCCCAAATCAGATGCCAATAAATTAAATGACATTAAACACATTTCATATTCCTTAGTAAGGGGGACTTATACGTAGATGAGTGTTTGCTCATGTGTTCCCTTGCCATGACTTGTTTCTGCATTACAGTGCAAGAGGGCACATGAGCCATCCATTATTTTCTATGTATTTGTACTCACTGAGCCGCTGGCAATAGCAAAGTGCAGATGGAATTTATCATCTCGTAGTAACGTAGTAAGTGAAGGATGAAGCCACTTGGATTTGTGAGTTAAATGCATCATGACTCTGGGTTAATTGAAGAAACTGTGTTATCTAAAGTCATCTTAACTCATTTAATGCATTTAACCTTTCCATTAGCATACCAAAGCACTGTTGTTCACAATGGTGAAAACTTTAATTAGATTGGATGCTGTGACAAATGAGATAAATGGGATATCTGCGTTTAGTTATTCTGTGTCAAACAGGCAAACCAAAGTGGCTGCATCTGTAGGTTAAAAAAAGACACATGTCTATCAAGTTTAACCTTAAGTCTATATATAACCTGCCTAACTGCCAGTTGATCCAGAGGAAGGCAAAAAAACCATTTGAACCCTCTCCAATTTGCCTCATAGGAGTAAAAATCCCATCCTGACTTCAAGATGGACTAGTCCCTGGATCAACTTGTACTATGAGCTATCTCCCATATCCCTGTATTCCCTCACTTGCTAAACACCATCCAACCCCTTCTTATACCTATCTAATGTATCAGCCTGTACCACTGATTCAGGGAGACAATTGCACATTTCCACAGGGTGCCCTTGTGTCAGCTGGAAGGACCTACTGGTAAATAAAACATTAGAGAGGTTATTGTGTGAGGATATTGCATGATCCCCTTAACTGCCGTACAGGTTAGGGGCATTGGTCAGGTGACCATTGTCATGGGGGGTGTGGACAGGAATACTTTGTTACTCAGAAAGGAAGCTGAATGGATATTTCTTTTGGGCACTGTCATACCTAATGGTCTTAACAATATGTTAAACCTGTTTTCTACAGACTAGATGAAATCCCTTACTGCACAACCATCTCTCTTGCTCAGCCTTTGTTTACATCATAAGACTCATCTTCAGCCTCAAGGTTTATAATATATTCCAATACATGTGTCATTTTCATGTTTTCACACATTATTAATCACCTTTTCACATTTAGGCCCCTCCAAACTTGGTCTCTCCAGACTTCATTATTTCGAGTTGACCTTTGTTTTGCACAATGGGTTTACATTTAATTAGGCAATCCCCACAACTTTATTTTCTGAGATGGGACTAAGTGCCCGTATGTTTGTTGAATATAATGTAGATATTAACCCCACTTATTTGACATCTATCCCGAGTATGATAATTGAAGGCATTTTTATAAAGCAAGGTGAGCAATATTGATAATACCAATTCCTTCATACTCATACAGGCTAGCGATTAATCATATGGTGGTATGTACAAATGTGCTTACAATAACTGTAGATGGTTGTGAAGAAACTTTTTTTGTGTTAGGGCACTTATTTTGTCACATAGACTGATTACTTGGTGGATAGTTATACAGTCATATGAAAAAGTTTGGGAATCTCTCTCAGCCTGCATAATATTTACTCCACATTCAATAAAAAAGATAATAGTGGTATGTCTTTTATTTCCAAGGAACATCTACTGGGGTGTTTACTGAACAAAGATTTTTAGTGAAACAGTATTCATAGTATACATAGTTAGTTACATAGTTAGTTACATAGTTAAATCGGGTTGAAAAAAGACAAAGTCCATCAAGTTCAACCCCTCCAAATGAAAACCCAGCATCCATACACACACCCCTCCCTACTTTTAATTAAATTCTATATACCCATACCTATACTAACTATAGAGCTTAGTATCACAATAGCCTTTGTATTATGTCTGTCCAAAAAATCATCCAAGCCATTCTTATAGTCATTAACTGAATCAGCATCACAACATCACCCGGCAGTGCATTCCCCAACCTCACTGTCCTGAACCCCTTACATTGCTTCAAATGAAATTTCTTTTCCTCTAGTCTAAAGGGGGGGGGCTCTGCTATGGTGATCCTCTTTATGGGTAAAAAGGACCCTTGCTATTTGTCTATAATGTCCTCTTAAGTACTTGTGTACTTGTAATCATGTCCCCTCTCAACCGCCTTTTTTCCAGAGAAAACAACCCCAACCTTGACAGTCTACCCTCATAATTTAACTCTTCTGTCCCTCTAACCAGTTTAGTTGCACTTAGTCTCTGCACTCTCTCCAGCTCATTTATATCCCTCTTAAGGACTGGAGTCCAAAACTGCCCCCATACTTCAGATGAGGCCTCACCAGGGACCTATAAAGAGACACAATTATGTTTTCATCCCTTGAGTTAATGCCCTTTTTTATACAAGACAGAAATTTATTTGCTTTAGTAGCCACAGAATGACACTGCCCAGAATTAGACAACGTGTTATCTACAAAGACCCCAAGATCCTTCTCATTTAAGGAAACTCCCAACACACTGCCATTTAGTGTATAACTGTCACTGCCGGCACCCAATACCAGAACAGGTGCTAAGTACCCTGGTCTCGGCTCGGCTTCACCAGTAGTGTGACCACTGTTGGGCTTCGGGAGGAGCCCTCAGCTTACTTGGGTGCCACCTGGACTTAACGAGGGGTACAAAGCGAGATGTTCTGGCTAGCAGAGGGGCACGGCAGGTAGAGAGTCTTTTGGGCCGAAGGTCACGGTACAAATGGAGCAGGCAAGAGAATCGTCAGACAAGCAGAGTCGAGGCAGGCGGATATCAGAATCGTCAGGCAGGCAAGGGTCAAACCGGGTTGTCAATCAAGGGGTTAAGCAGGAAGAGTTGTCGTAGGCAGGCAAGGGTCAGGATACAGATTTCAGAATAGTCAGGATACAGGCAAGGTCAAACACGGATAATCGGACAGACGAGATTCAGATCAGATGCACAAGGCTCAGGAAACCACTAGAAACAAGTTCTATCACGGGCACTGGCTGGGGGTCAGAATGGGCTTTATATACATTTGAAATTGGCGCCAAAACGAGCGTCAATACGCGCTGGCGCAATCACGCCAGCGCGTCTGTACCTTTAAGAGGCGCGCAGGCGCGCCACGCGCGCCCTAGAAGAATCAAGATGGCGCCGGACCAGGAGCGCGGCGGCGTGGCGGCCGTCCACGCCACCGCACACCAGGTAATTTTATTACAATAACTTGCATTTATATTATTTTTGCCAAAGTGCATAACCTGCATTTATCAACATTGAACCTCATTTTCCAGTTTGCTGCCCAGTTTTCGAATTTAGACAAATCACTGTGCAAAGTGGCAGCATCCTGCATGGAACCTATAGTTCTGCACAATTTAGTCTCATCTGATTGTATTAGGGAAAATCATATTATACTTACCGAGAATTTCCTTTCTTGGACTGGAACTTGGCAGTGGGCTACAATGTTTAATCCCCTCCCACCATTCAATGGGACAGGAAATACAACATAAAAACCCTGCTTCCGCCCCCTGCCCGCCATCTTTGAACTCCTGGAGTCTCCCCCAATAGAAGGTGGGAAGCCGTGCCCACTGCCATGCTCCAGTCCAGGAAAGTAAAATCTCGGTAAGTATGATATGATTTTCCCTATTCCTGTTCCTTACACATGGCAGGGAGCCACAACGGGATGTACCAAAGAACCCAACATAAATGAGGGAGGGAGAAGTTCGATTTTAGACAGAATTTAATATAGAGCTCAGCACTGTAGTGCCGAAAGCAACTGGTTTGTTAACAAAAACATTGAATTTGTAATGGCTGAGAAATGTATGAAAGACCACACTGCAGCTTTGCAGATTTATTCCGAAGTGACACCTGCATGGAAAGCCCAGGATGCTGCCATCCCTCTGGTTGAATGTGCTTTAATAGTCGAGGGTACTGTGCTGGATTTTAACATGTAAGCGTTCTGAATTCATTCCTTGATCCAACCTGCTATTGTGGACTTAGATGGTTGAGCCCCCGCTTTCTTTCCTTGAGGAATCACCAAGAGGGAGTGCGAAGATCTTATTGGCCGAACTCTGTCCAGGTAGGTTTTCAGACATCTAACAACATCCAGCTTGTGCCATTGATGCTCCGAGTCGGATTTTGGATCAGGGAAAAAAGTAGGTAGAATAATGTCCTGTGTGGTATGGAATTCAGACACCACCTTAGGGATAAACCTATCTGCTGTTTTGAGGACCACCTTATCCTGTAGAAAGGTAAATTTTCCTTCCCGGATAGAGAGAGCCTGGAGTTCCCCGACTCTTCTTGCAGAGGTAATTGCCAATAAGAAGCACATTTTCAAGTTTAACATCTTTAAAGGAATGTCCTCTATGGGTTCAAAAGGTTCTCTGGTGAGCATGTTTAAAACCAGACTTAGGTCCCATGGAGGGATCTGAGGTCTAATGACAGGCGCAAGTTTTTTGGCTCCTTGAAAGAATTTCATAACCAGAGTATTTTGAGACCATGCCACTTTATAGAAATGGGAAATGGCTGTCACCTGACCCCTCAGAGTGGAAATGCTTAGTTTAAGCTCCAAACCTTTCTGTAAAAACTCCACAAGCTGAACCTCTGAAGCATTAAGTGGACTGACTTGAACTTCCTCACACCACTTGCAAATCTTTCCCAAGTGATGAAATATTTTTGTAAGGTGTTAGTTTTCCTTGCTGCCAATAATGTAGAAGCCTCTGAAAGACCAGAGGAGGAGAGGTTCAACCTCTCAAGAGCCACGCTGTCAAGGCCCATCTACCCGGGTGAGGATGAATTACCTCGCCCTGTCATCAGATCCTGCCGATTGGGGAGTCTGAGCAGAAAATCCTTGGATAGTAGAAGTATTTGTGAGAACCAAGGCCTTTTTGGCCACCATGGTGCTACCAGGAGTATTTCCACATAATCCTCTTTTATTTTCTTCAGAACTCTTGGGATCAAAGGCACAGGCACAGGAATACATACGATCTGCGGAATCTCCATTGGATGGAAAACGCGTCCGTCATCCAAGCATCTTGATCTGCTGTCCAGGAGACAAACAGATGCAGCCAGCCTAGTTTGTACGTTTGGCGCGCTGTAACTAAGCTGGATAGGCGCGCTATTCGCGCTGAATGAAGATCCTCGCGCTGCCTTGACGAAGCAGAAAGATTTCCACTTCTTTTCCTTGAACTGCAATTCTTTAAACAGACACCAGGTGGCGCATGGAACACTTACGTCATAGAAAAGAACGTATTGCACAAAGAGATACTTCTGGTGTGCAAACCTCTCATGTCTATAACTGAGCTCTATTGTAGCCTAAAGGTGCGAGACTTGAAAGCTGCAGGTCTCGAGTTCAAAACCTGTAACATCTACTTTTTTTTAATTAACGTTTTGTAAAGGGCAACTAAGCCCAATATATGACAAGCCACTTTTTAAAGGGGAACTAAACCCAATATACGAGATCACACTTTTTAAAGGGGAACTAAACCCAATATATGAGATCACACTTTTTAAAGGGGAACTAAACCCAATATAGGACATCCCACTTTTTAAAGGGGAACTAAACCCAATATAGGACAATCCACTTTTTAAAGGGGAACTAGTCCAAATATCTGACATCCCACTTTTTAAAGAACTAAACAAATTAACCCAGCACTATCATTATACAACTTTAAGGAACAATTGGATTAAAGAGAACTTATCTGAATTTGCCAAAAAGAGACACTTTTGGTTACATGGTTTGTACAAAGTATGCATAAGCTGATGCGCCCCGCCAAGGCAGTGTCCATGCATCAGTCCTACCTAAGTGAAAAAGGGTATTTTCTTTGGGAGGAGAAAGACCATACCTGCTTCTCTCTTTATTTGGCATGACCTCTTCCAAAGAAACATTCAGCATTATGGGCTTTTAAGTAATCTGTAGGACTGTGTTTAGAGGGGCGGGGGTTGGGAGAGCAAGCATTAAAGGGAAAGCCACTTTCCTTTATAGAATATACAAAAACAAAAAATGCAGCTCATCCATGTGTTGCAATTAAAATCAGTCTGGTGCATGGGTGTGTGGCTTATATCATATACTGAACTAAACAAATTAACCCAGCACTATCATTATACAACTTTAAGGAACAATTGGATTAAAGAGAACTTATCTGAATTTGGCAAAAAGAGACACTTTTGGTTACATGGTTTGTACAAAGTATGCATAAGCTGATGCGCCCCGCCAAGGCAGTGTCCATGCATCAGTCCTACCTAAGTGAAAAAGGGTATTTTCTTTGGGAGGAGAAAGACCATACCTGCTTCTCTCTTTATTTGGCATGACCTCTTCCAAAGAAACATTCAGCATTATGGGCTTTTTAAAGGGGAACTAAGCCAAATATAGCACATCCCACTTTTTAAAGGGCAGCTAAGCCCAATATACAAGATCACACTTTTTAAAGGGAAACTAAACCCAATATATGACATCCCACTTTGTAAAGGGCGACTAAACCCAATATCTGACATCCCACATTTTAAAGGGCAACTAAGCCCAATATACGAGATCACACTTTTTAAAGGGCAACTAAGCCCAATATATAACATGCCACTTTTTAAAGGGCAACTAAACCCAATATATATATATAAAATCCCACTTTTTAAAGGGGAACTAGTCCAAATATATGACATCCCACTTTTTAAAGGGCAACTAAGTCCAATATACAAGATCACACTTTTTAAAGGGAACTAAACCCAATATCTGACATCCCACATTTTAAAGGGCAACTAAGCCCAATATACGAGATCACACTTTTTAAAGGGCAACTAAGCCCAATATATAACATCCCACTTTTTAAAGGGCAACTAAACCCAATATATGAAATCCCACTTTTTTTTTTTTTTTAAAACAACATTTTTTATTCGAGCAATATTTCCAAGAGAAGGTTTCCGTTACTACACATACATTTTCCTGAGCAGAAATCATGTACATCTTCATAGTAAGGTACAACAATGACAGCAAGTAACATTTACAGTTGATAATAACAGGTAGCCTGTACACGTGTTGGCTCGGTTTGCTCAGGGTGGTTCCGTGCGACCAAGGTCACATTCAGAATCCAAGTGTGCAGAAATGGAGGGTCAAATAGACAGTGTAGTATCAGATAGGAAATCTTAATGTATAATGCAAACTCATAAATGCAAACAACATATTAACCACTATGTTTGCCAACAAACAAAAATAAATAAAAATAAAATGATGACCACGTAAAGTACTCTTTCTATCTCTTCACAGGTCTCACCATGGCCCCAAAGCTGCGATGCCGGAAGCCCCATCTATAGTGCTATATAAGCCTAATCATATATTGACAGGAGGATCACCACCCATAGTCCTAGTAATATACCACTCTGTAGAGTGGAAACAGTCATGAAGCCTTATCTTTACTGTTCTTGGACATATGTCAATAAATGTTTCCCAAGTTTCAAAAAACCGTTTGACAATTGTGTTCTTATTCAAAGATGCTTCTGTCCAGTCCATATGAAAAACTCTGACTAACTTCTCCAAGAATAGTTTGATGGTGGGGGGGGTGTTTGTTATCCATACTTGTAGTATCGTTTTTTTTGCTACCGCCGATACTATCAACAAGAGCCTCTTTGCACCCCGTGTAATTTTAGTATGAGTAGTCAGAATTTTACCCCAGATCGCCCAGGCTGCTGACAATGGGACAAAATTCACCAGATGCCTAGTAGCATAGTCCCGTATCTGAGTCCAAAACCGTCGAATGTACGGACAGGACCATAAACAGTGAATAAGGCTAGCTCCACTTTGTTCACATTTCGGGCAGTTACTACGCTCCCTTCTCTTCATTTTATAAAGAACCTCCGGAGTCAGATATGTTCGGTGCAGCAGGTTTAAAAACATTTCCCTATATATGCTAGACGGCATGGTGCGCCAGGAATATACATACAATTTAAAAACCTCTTCTGTGGTCAATTCTGGTATGTCCATTGTCCACTGCCTAGGTCCGTTAGGTAAACTGTCATAGTCTATAGAGACTTGCAGAAACTTGTAGTTCAGAGATATAGTACCCCTCATGGAGTTAGTACATAAAAGGAACCTGTCCAAATCATTGTCCCAATCCTTATCCGATAAAAGTCGTATTGTCCTACTGGTATACGTCTGAGCTTGCAGAATGGCAAATACGTTATGTTGTATGCAGGGAAATGTGGTTTGCAGTTGTACAAACGTTAATGGCTTACGAGTGTCTGTCTTTGTCAATTGGCGTATCGTCGTCACCCCGTCTTTACCCCAGTCCTGATAGATCGTCAGTGCCCTCCCACTTTGGAATTCTGGGTTGGATAGGAGAGGTAGGTATAAGGAGTGATTGCTATTTAAGTTATTCTGTTTCCTCAACTCTTTCCACGTCTGCCAGGTGGAGTATAACAATGGATTATCTGTAATGGTAGTCGTAAGCTCCGCTTTATGCATGTGTAGGATATATAAGAGGTTCGTCTGTGGAATGAATTGTTGTTCCTGGGAGGTGTTTGTGTATATTTCTGAATTGTGGATCCAATCTTTCAAATGTCTCATTATGGCAGCCAAGTTGTATTGTTTAAGATTGGGGAAGTTAAGGCCCCCGTTTAAGGTAGTTTGTTGGAGTTTTCTCAAACTAATCCGAGCCTTTTTCCCATTCCATATGAAATCCCTGAACAGTTTATATAGAGTTCGGATGTCTCTGTCAGCTATTAGTAGGGGGAGACTTTGTAGTTTGTATAGAAGCTTGGGGAACGCCACCATTTTAATCAAATTGGCTCTACCCATAGCCGAGAGTAGATAGTTTTTCCAGTTTTTCAGATCTTGTGCAATTTCCATTATGCTACGTGAGATGTTGCGGGTGTACAGCTCATGTGGTCGTTTCGGTATTTGAATACCCAGATACGTAATCGCATCCTTGGCCCATGTTAGATCATATTTGTTACTCCATCTAGGCTTCCCCTTTGACCCTAGTGGCAGGACCACTGATTTGGTTATATTGATGCAGTAGCCTGAGGCTAGCCCGTACTGTTGGATAGTGGATAGGATGTGCGGTAAAGCTTGTTTAGGGTTTGCTATATATAGAAGGAGATCATCCGCAAAGGCCGTAATTTTGGTTTCATGATCTCCAATTGTGATGCCTTGAAAAGTCACCATGGCTTGGAGGATTCTTAGAAGTGGGTCTAACGTCAGATTGAATAACAGGGGTGAAAGCGGGCAGCCCTGTCTCGTACCTCTATAGATGGTAATGGGATCCGTTATTGTCCCGTTAATTAACAGCCTAGTTTGAGCATTAACATACAAATTACGTATGTATGTCCCAAAGCTGTCACCTAGGTTTCTACATTGTATTATTCGGAACAAAAAGGGCCACAATATTTTGTCAAATGCCTTTTCCGCATCAAGGCTTAAAAGGACATTTTTCGTGTTTTGGTGCTGTGCAGATATCAATGTTGCTGCTATTGCCGTACGAATCCCCTTCGTCGAGTGTCGGTGGCGAACAAAGCCTAATTGGTGATGCGTGAGAAGATCAGGTAATATCGTTTGAAGTCGCTGGGCTATAATTTTAGATAGAATCTTAAGGTCGACATTCAACAAGGAGATTGGACGGTAGGAATTCAGTTGAGTAGGATCCTTATGAGGTTTGGGGAGTAGTGTGGTATACGCTGCAATTTGTTCAGAGGTAATGTCTCCTTTCTGATAAACGGCATTATATACATTCGTTAATAATCGAGTGGCATATGGGCTCAGAATTTTATAATACTCAGCAGTGTACCCATCCGGACCTGGTGATTTGTTGTTGGCCAGAGTTCTTATTACGTTTGTTATTTCTTCGTGCGTTATGGGCGCATTAAGCATGTCATTCTGAGTCTGTGAAATTTCTGAGAGAGAGGCCTTATGTAAGATGTGATTTATCAATTCATCCTGAGGGTCGTCTGCTGAGTATCCTATATACTAACCGAAGGCCTATCTATGTCCCGAGTGGAGGGGAGGCAGATGCGCACGCAACTTCGGTTAGGATCTATGAGATGCGCGCGCAACTTCAGCCGAAAGACATAGATGCGGCCTTCGATTAGCAGATGTGCTGGAAGGTTAGGATCAGAACAGGTTAGGATCGGGGAGGCAGATGCGCTGGAAGGTTAGGATCTAGGGAGGCAGATGCGCTCACCGTCTCCTTCTGCCTCCCGCCGCCTCTTCTTTCCTGCTCACTCAGGCGGCGACCGCTGGAAGGTTAGGATCTAGGGAGGCAGATGCGCTCACCGTCACACTAGGGGAACCGGTTGCGTACCTGCACGAAAGTCTGTATAAGCGTCGGCCATCTTGCTACTCCTCTGCGACTTTGTCATCCGCCCACTGCCAAATCCGCCCACTAAAGTCTGTATAAGCGTCGGCCATCTTGCTACTCCTCTGCGCGTTTGTCATCCGCCCACTAAAGTCTGTGTAAGCATCGGCCATCTTGCTACTCCTTTGCAAGTTTGTCTAATGGCGGCGCTAGCGTCACTCTAGGAGGGGAACCGGTTGCGTACCTGCACGAAAGTCTGTATAAGCGTCGGCCATCTTGCTACTCCTCTGCGACTTTGTCATCCGCCCACTGCCAAATCCGCCCACTAAAGTCTGTATAAGCGTCGGCCATCTTGCTACTCCTCTGCGAGTTAGTCATCCGCCCACTAAAGTCTGTATAAGCGTCGGCCATCTTGCTACTCCTTTGCAAGTTTGTCTAATGGCGGCGCTAGCGTCACTCTAGGAGGGGAACCGGTTGCGTACCTGCGTGGGTGGCCATTTTTAGCAAAACGGGCTATATTATCTCCAAAAAATATTGATGTTGACATGATAAACAACCAAGTGATTGCATTACTTCCTGGACAAAGCTGTGTCTTTCTGAGTACTGACTGTATTGATTCTGAAGACGAAAGTGAGAAACTTAACTTCCCATTAGAATATTTAAACACTATCAACAATGCTGGATTACCACAACACAATCTTATACTCAAAGTAGGAACAATAGTCATGCTGTTAAGAAACCTTAAGGGTAGGGGCACACGGCGCGATTTCGCCGCGATTCTGCGCTAAGCGAGTTGTCGCTGCGTTTTTTAAGCCGAAATAGCTTTGCTAACTTTGGCGCTGGCGTCAATGCAAATCGCGGCAAAATCACTGCGCTAATTCACACGCGGCGATTCGTTTTCTATTGTCGTCCGAAGTTGCCTCGCTGAGCGTTTCCGGGCGACAGTAGAAAAAGAATCGCCGCGTGTGAATTAGCGCAGCGATTTCGCCGCGATTTGCATTGACGCCAGCGCCAAAGTTAGCAAAGCTATTTCGGCTTAAAAAACGCAGCGACAACTCGCCCAGCGCAGAATCGCGGCGAAATCGCGCCGTGTGCCCCTACCCTAACACTAAGCAAGGTTTATGTAACGGTACACGGTTGGTTGTGAAGAGCATGAGACAAAATGTTATCAAGGCAGAAGTGCTTACAGGATCCCATAGCGGTGATACTGTTTTGATTCCCAGAATTGACCTTACCAGTTCTGACCAGGAATTA
The DNA here is from genome assembly GCF_017654675.1 of Xenopus laevis. Lineage (NCBI taxonomy): Eukaryota > Metazoa > Chordata > Amphibia > Anura > Pipidae > Xenopus > Xenopus laevis. The sequence goes on from NC_054373.1 coordinate 184,643,406, forward strand.
CCTTTTAAACTTAAACGACGACAATTCCCCATTAAGGCTGCATTTGCCATGACAATCAACAAATCACAAGGACAAACATTGGATAAAGTCGGCATTTACCTATCTGAGCCTGTGTTTGGTCATGGTCAACTTTATGTTGCATTTTCAAGAGTGCAGCGTTCATCTGATGTTAAAGTCAAGATTTTAAGTACAGCTCACCAGGGAGAACTCATTCAAGGACAGGAGAACATTTTCACAAAAAATGTTGTTTATAAAGAAATTTTTCAGTAACACTTTACTACCAATAAACTCAAAATTTAAGAATTCTAATAGCAGATAGGTAATAACAAGCAATAGGCACAGATTCACTCTACATCCCCACAAATTAGCGTCGCCAGTTGCTGCCTGGGGATGCCGAGTGAATCAGCACCCATCGCATTTTGCTGCCTCACTGTTGTTACCATTCTTTCATTAACGATTCTTTAGAGAATCGGGGGTTTACTGGTACCTTCCTAAAGTATTCCTCAAGCGTCAGGTTGATAGCCTGAGGAGTACAGATGGGTGGTCTATTATGCGAGGGTTGAAGTTTAAGGATATGTTTAGCTTTAGATCTGGATTTGACAAGGGCGGCTAAAAGTTTCCCTGTTTTGTTTCCCCATCTATAAAATTTGTATTTAGTATATTCTAAGTTCTTTTTGGCTTTAGATGTGGTATAGGTCTCAAGGAGTTGTTTAGCTTCCATATATTTGTTCTTGGATGCTGCAGTTGGTGTGCCTATAAAGTCTTTGTGTGTTCGCTTAACTTCACTTAACATTTGATGGAATTTAGTATGCTCCTCTCTATGTAGTTTAGCCAAATGGGATATAAGGTGCCCTCTCATTACTGCTTTAGTGGTATTCCACAGTAAAAGTGGTTCCTCCCAGTGCCCAATATTATCGTCAATGACGTTGTGCCAGTGATTAACTAATAGTGTACGGAAGGAGTCCGTTTGGGCTAAATAGGAAGGAAAGGTCCACCGTCTGCATTGTACATGTGAATGTGCCAGTTGTAGACTAATATGGATCGGAGAATGATCTGACAGCACAATTTCCTCAATTTCTGCCTCAATTATCTGAAAGAAGAGACGTTCATGGGTAAGTATGTAATCTATGCGGGAGTGCATATCATGCACCCCAGAATAGAAGCTATACTGTCTCTCGGTAGTATGTAGTAGCCTCCAAGGGTCAATTAGGGTCAGTTGGTCTTCCATTTGTAGTATGTCACCGTTAGTATTACGTTTATGTTTGGTTGGGGGTCCAGTTCTGTCAATAGTGGGGTCCCTTAGAGCATTAAAGTCTCCCCCTACTATCAAGTTCGGAGTCGGGATACTCAGTAGTTTCTGTGTAAGTTGTGTGTAGAATGGTTTGTTAGGGCCATTTGGGGCATATATATTGACAATGGTATAGTCTGTCCCCAGTATGTCAAGACGGGTAACTAGAAAGCGACCTTCAGGATCTGTAACCGTATCTCGTATCTGATAAGGCAGGGAAGTACATATTAGGGTAGCCACACCTCTTTGTTTAGACTTATAAGGCGCTGAAACACATTCTCGAATCCAGGGGGCTTTAAGAGTACTAGTGTCCCCCAATTTCCAATGAGTTTCTTGCAATAATATGAGGTCCGGTTTCAATTTTCTGAGATGTGCCAGGACTGTTTTTCTCTTAATTGGAGTATTTAGTCCTCCCACATTCCAGGAAACTATCTTGATGTGGTGTTGTGTCCGTGTGCGTATCATGTCCGCGTTAGCGTTACCTGAGTCAGTCATTTTCTATCATTAAGGGGTCGTGAAGTCTGAGTATCCGAGACATCTGGGGTCCACCCGTCCCAGCCATCGGGCAGTCCCTGGGCAGTTTGCTTCCGGCATAAGGGCAGCATCAGCACTCGAGACATAGACCAAAGAGTACAGAAAACATTTAGTTTCAACGAGATCATCGTAAATAACAAATAAACCGTAAAACATGTTCGAAATATGCTCAATTTCAAAAGAACATTTTCCCTAAAGAAAAAACGCTCACTCCCACTTTGTGGGGTAGTGAGAGTAAAGTACTGTGAAATCCCACATTTTAAAGGGCAACTAAGCCCAATATACACGATCACACTTTTTAAAGAGGAACTAAGCCCAATATATGACATCCCCTTTTTAAAGGGCAACTAAGCCCAATATACGAGATCACACTTTTTAAAGGGGAACTAAGCCCAATGTATGACATCCCACTTTTTAAAGGGCAACAAAGCCCAATATATGAGATCACACTTTTTAAAGGGGAACTAAACCCAATATATGACATTCCACTTTTTAGAGGGGAACTAAACGCAATATATGACATTCCACTTTTGCTCTTTCAAGTAGTACTTAAATGTCACCAAAATCACCAAATTTAGGAAAGGCTTGTGACTTGGTGCTTTGGAGTACAAAGACATGCATACCCAATTTGGATTTGCAGGAATGTGTACTTTCCAAAAAAAATGTTTTTTTTTGGGGTGAACTCACTTTTTTCTACTTTTGCCCCCCCAGTGATGTAAATGTGTTGATTTTGCAGTACTTGAAAAGACTAACCATATGGGGGGTCTTCATTTTGGGGCCTGTATATGCCACATGCTTGGGGTACACTTATATGTATTGGGCATCCCACAAATCCAAACTTATGTGCTGCTGCCCTTAGTGCCTACTATTGACACAAAGCAGAACAGCAGGAATTGGGCTGTTGATGTTACCTGCCCACCCCCTCTCCACCATGTCTCAGTGTCCTGCTGGGAAGTGTAAACTGTAATTAGAATATGTTAAGAAGGAAACAAAAAGTAGCAGCTAGCTTTCTGATTGTTGGGATTGCCTGTGAGAGGAGTGGGGGATGGTGTAGAGCAAGGTGATCTCAAGTTACAGCTTCAGACAAGCATGTGAGGAGTCTCAGCAATGGAGCTCTGAATTACAGAAAACCTGTCTCCCATAGACTCCAAATAATCCAAATTTTTAACGAATGATTTCTTTTTTCTGTGTAATAATAAAACAGTAGCTTCTACTTCATCCCAACTAAGATATAATGAATCCTTAGGGTAGGGGCACACGGGCAGATTCAGGGAAATTTAGTCACCTGGTGAATTTGAATTTGTAAGTTCGAGTGCATAGGATAGACTTGCAAATTTTAATCGAATTCAAATTGAATATGATTCAAATCTTTTTTGTTAAAAGAAAATTAATTTTTTTTTCAAAAGTCCACCAAACTACTCCAAATTGATTGTAGGAGGTCATCCATAGGCTAGAACACAAATTCGGCAGGGCAGGACTGCTGTTTACAATGGGGATCAGATAGGATCTGTGCAGCCACTGGGACAGAATGCTCTGTTATACAGATAGCTAGAATCTCAGCTGCCATAAAGCAGGACAGGACTGCTGCTTACAATGGGGATCAGATAGGATCTGTGCAGCCACTGGGACAGAATGTTCTGTTATACAGATAGCTAAAATCTCAGCTGCCATAAAGCAGGACAGGACTGCTGCTTACAATGGGGATCAGATAGGATCTGTGCAGCCACTGGGACAGAATGTTCTGTTATACAGATAGCTAGAATCTCAGCTGCCATAAAGCAGGACAGGACTGCTGCTTACAATGGGGATCAGATAGGGTCTGTGCAGCCACTGGGACAGAATGTTCTGTTATACAGATAGCTAGAATCTCAGCTGCCATAAAGCAGGACAGGACTGCTGCTTACAATGGGGATCAGATAGGATTTTTTTAATTTACATAGATTATAAAAACCCTTTTACAAAATAATGCACACCTTCAAATTACTAGCATGATGCAAACTAATGAGAGTCCATTTGTGGCAGTTCATGTAGTATGTGACACCAAACCACCCAATCCACCCTCCAGAGGATAGTCAGAATCCATTGTCCAAACTCTGTCCATACTGACATCCTCCCCTCCCTATAATAAAGGACATTCATATTCAAGTCCAGAGTCTGCTTGAAATGTCCTCGTAACACACTCCAAGGTGTACATAATAAAATAATAAACATTGAACAAAACGGCAGGTTTAAACTAAACATTAGAATATGAAATCCCTCCATGAAGAAATATTGGATGAGGATTTCGATCTTTCCATCTGTCTTATAAAACATAACTCTCTGAGTATAAAGGACACTATCCTCTCTGCACTCATATCCATCCCAAAAGTGTATTTGCAATGACCCTGCCAAAGGTGATATTTGTAGGCAGTAATGATGAGGTACACTGTCTCCCTTTGATATGAAAGGTCTCTTGCCAAAACACCATATGCAAGTTCAGCATAGTTAAGGGAACTTAAAGATGGGGCAGATATGGCCTGGGAAACTTGATGAAGGACGTTGCTTGCCATGGGACACTGCAAAAGAAAATGCTCCTGGGTCTCCTCCACACCACACCCCCAGGGACAATTTTTATCTACTGCAGACAGGTATTTCACATTCCCCCTAACAAAGAGCCTTCCCTGAAGAGAGAGCCATGCCAGATCAAAAAACTTTGGGGGTAATCTCTTACTGTTTAGGTAACGCAGGCTCTCCACAAGAGTTCCCCCTACACAGTCCTTTAAGGCCATTGGAACAGCAAAATAGACACTCAACACCCTCTTATAAAGATCACGTCTGGAGGCTGTGCCAAGTTCGCCTATCCTAATGTCCCAAACTCTTATAAGCTTCAGTGCGGCAACAAAGTGCAGTGGGAGTTGACCATGTCGCACCCGCACCAACTTCACCCTATCGCCTTGTAACCATTGCCCTATAAAAGGGGATGCCCAGGCCCTGACACTGTTTTCCCACGGAACATCAGTTCTTTGGCCCAGATTCCCAAAATTAAATTTCAAGAAAATTGTGCCAAAGAAGGCCACAGGACATAACATGCCCAGCCCACCCTCTTTAGTCCGCAGGTAAGTGATCCCTCTTTTGACATGATTCAGCTTGTTCCCCCAAAGGAGCTGAAAGAACAAGCTGTGGATCCTTACATAGAAAGCTTTTGGCCAGGGGTAAACATAAGACACAAACAGGAGGATAGGAACCAGGTAAGCTTTGATGAGCTTCACTCTTTCTCTATAGGACAGCTTCCAGTTTTTCCATCGCTGTATCCTTAAGTCGACAGCATCCAGTTTTGACTCCCAATTTAACCTGGCATTATCACCCCTCCCGAATTTGACCCCTAGAATCTTTATTTCACCGGAGGCATGCTGGAAATCAGGGAGCGGAAAATCCGGCTCACCATCCAAGGTCCAGAAAGCTTCCGACTTATCAGCATTGACCAGAGAGCCTGAGGCTTGGGAGATGACAACCGAGACATCGTCCGCGTAGGCTACCGACTTCAGGGGCAGGTAACAGGGGACCTGGAAGCCCTCCAAATCCAAAGCCTGAACTCCACGAAGAAATGGGTCAATCGCAAAGACATATAGCAGTGGACTAAGAGGGCAACCCTGGCGTACCCCAGCCTCAACCCCGAAGGTTTCACCACACCACCCATTGACAAGTGGGAAGCTTTCCCCCTCCTTATACAAAACAGAAAGCCAATCAACAAATTGGTCCGGGATGCCATACTTACGCAAGGTCGCCCACAGATAATCATGATCCACCCTATCAAAAGCCTTAGCTTGGTCAAGACCTACCACATACTTCCCCTTATTTTGGGCTTTACATGTTTCGAGCAATTTTCGTACAGACAAGACTGCCCCAAAGATGCTCCGCCCTTTCACCGTGCAGAACTGCTCACGGGACAATAAGGTGCCTGAAAATAAAACAAGCCTAGAAAAAAAAACCTTTGCCAAAAGCTTCCTATCGGTGTTCAAGAGGGCAATTGGCCTCCAGTTCTTGACATCTGTAGGATCCTTGCCCTTGGATAATAACACCAAAGAGGAGATTCTCATGGAGGGAGGCAAAATGCCTCTTCCCAGGCAGTCTTTAAAGACCTCCACAAGAATCGGGGTGAAAAGGTTCTTAAAAGTTCTATAGAATTCAGCTGTTAGGCCATCTGGACCTGGGGCTTTCTTTAATTTTAGCTGCTCAATTGCCTTTTTGACCTCTTCCTCTGTGATGTCCTCAATCAAGGGTGAAAAATCTGGACCTGGGGTTCCCTCCAGAAAAGCTTTCATCCTTCCCCTATCCAAAACCTTACTTCCGAACAAACTAGCATAGTAGGTTTGAACAACTCGCAGGATCCCACCCTTAGATTTCTGAACTATACCCTGAGAGTCCTTCAAACCAACAATCAACTTCCTCGTCACAGCTTCCCTGCAATTCTGAAAGGGATCTGGGCAATGAAATCCCCCATAATCCCTCTCCAGAACCAAGGACCTGTAACGACTATACTGATGCCGTTTGATCTGAAGCTTTAGTCTGGAAACTTTCTCCCCAACCACCCTGTCCGAAATTAAGGATTCAAGCTTTCTTCGTAGGGCAAGGTACTTTTTATACTTGTTTCCCTCCCTTATAACAGATAGTCTGCGGAAGAAGGTGCGGAATGACTTCTTGGCCTCCTCCCACCACTGCGACATTGAGTCGAAAAACACAATCTTTGTTAACTCACACTGAAGGAGTGCCTCAAAGGAGTGCTGCACTGACTCGCTCTCCAGGGTATCTGAACTCAATCTCCATAACCCCCTACCTTTGGTTGGAACTGAGGAGACACCCAGCAAAAAAGATAAGGCAAGGTGGTCAGAGTAATCAACCAAGATTTCCTCAGTCTGTGTAAAGATCTCCTCCTTTCGAACAAAAGCCATGTCAATCCTGCTGCTTCGACCTGCACAATGGTAAGTATGCTTTGACATCCGACCACCATGGGTAAAGACATCAACCAAGTCTGCTTGCTCAAGTATGTTTTTAAGAAAATTACTTTCATATTTGTCAAAGGAAAGCCTTGATCTATCTTCTGCTCTAAGGACCTGGTTGAAGTCACCAGCCATGATGACTGAAGTGGAGGTATGGAGATATGGCTGAATTTCCCTCAAAAGGTTTTTTCTCCCATGCCCAGACTGAGGCCCATAAACATTAATAAGTCTCAGTCTGCGTCCTGCAACAGAGACGTCTAATAGAAGACACCTGCCTACTTCCACCTCTATAAGGCGGTGCACAAATATTCCAGAAAAGCCTTTAAACAAAATACCAACACCACCCCCAGGTTCTGCAGCAATTGAAAAAAAGCTGGACCCCAAAGCCAATCTTTTGATGCTTTCTTGATATCTGCAGTGGTGGTCAGTCTGGTCTCTTGCAAGAAGATGATGTCAGCTGAAGTGTGGCTTAAGGCTTCAAAGGCTTGATATCTTGTACTGGCCACTTTAATGCTTGCAACATTTGTTGAAATAAACCTGAGGGGGCAAGAAGCCATAGTTAAGTGTTATTAATTTTTTTGTGCCTCCTCCTCCTTCTACTCCTTCTCTCATCCTGACTATCATCTTGATCACCAAATCTTTTAATCTGTGTACCAGATGGGATTGGATCAGAGGCTGTATTCCCAAAGGCTGAATGATGGGGGCCTCTGTTATAGAAACTGGCAACTCATTTTTTGCTCCCTGAGACAAAGAGGAAACAGTCAGGGGAACAGAATCTCCTGCATCTCTTGCCACAGCTGACTGATCTTTTACCGTATCATGAGGCTGAGAAGGGGGAATGACCGATGGTTGTGAATCAGACTGGAAATAATCCATCTCATCCCTTATCTCTTCCAACAAATCCTTTGCCATCTCTTCCTCTAACTGAGGGCAACTCTCCATTATGTTATGAAGAGCCTCTGGACAAGCCCTATGTGAGTGGCCATAGCTTCCACACAAGTTACATTTCACATCATTACAATCTTTCCCGGTGTGTCCTACATCACCACATAGTGAACACTTGACCACTGCACAGGCACTTGCCCGATGTCGGTAAGAACCACATTTGAAACAGGCCCTTGGCTGACCAGGATAAAAAACCACCCCTCGCTCACTACCAATGAAGACAGAGTTTGGAAGATGCTGCGGCACATTATACCTCATGTACAATTCCACATTAGTACACCACCCACCTGACCAATATCCATTATTATCAATGTCTTTCTTCAAAGGGGTAAGCACCTTACAATGACGTCTAAGCCATATTAGAATATCCTCGGGTGGGACACAATCATTCTTAAACAAAATGGTGACTTTCTTTGTCTCAGGTTTAGTGATTGAGATGACTCTAAAGCTTTCCCACAGGCCTGAATGTTTAAAGCTGTCATAATCCTGCCAAAAAAATTCCAGGGCTTGTGATGTTTTGAACACAATGTCATATTCGGTGTCAGAAAACGTTATATAAGCCCTGACGCCTGCAGGTGTTAAAGTACTTTGCTTAAGCAGCATCTCCTTGGCTATCACATCCCTAGAAGGCATTTGTTCCTTATCACCCTGCCACCTGAGTCTAATCACATTCTTCTGCTTGAAAACCGGCCCAGTGATATTGTTTTGCACCCCAGGCACCCTCACCCTATTCAGTGGCCTATTCCAAGCATTTGGTGGAGGTGGTGGGGGCACATTTCTGCTGCCTGCACTTTCTGAAGGAATTGACTGCTGACCATTTGGTCTCCTTACAGAGGAAGAAACAGGTGCAGAGACAGAACTTGGCTGTGCGGAGGGCACTGTAGGCAGAGGATTCTGAGAAACAGCTGGAGTAGTTAAAGGGGAAGTTGTTATTGGAGAAACTGTAAGGGTTGGGGAAAAGGTTGAGGCTATAGAAGAAGTGGTGAGTACAGCAGAAGAAGATGGAATAGAAATTAAAGCGGCAGTACTACGGTCGTACAAGGAACAGGTTGTATCACATCGGCCAATGAATTAGTATCTTTGTTTACTTCATTAACATCACTCAGCACAGATTCCACACACTGCCTTGCAACACTTTCACTGATGTCTCCACCTCCACACTCCATAACATCACTTGCATTCACACAGTCTGCTCCAGCCTCCACTCCATCCACTCCATCCTTCCCAGACTCTCCCACACCAGCAGCTGCCGTCAATTCCTGCTCACTCAGCTTCCCATGCCCCAGTGCCAAGGACATTGGGGCACTCTGCACAACTGCAGAAGTCTCTGTATTATTGGCTGATGGTTGAGTGAAGGTCTCCTTGGATGCTGAGGGCTGATGGACACAGTCATTCTGGGAAGTAGAGGGAAGGGAGGGAAAATCCTGTTCTGAGAAAACAAAGCTTTCCTCTTCCTTATGAGCAGATTGGCTTCTCTTTCCCATTTTATCTTCTATATTATTTGCCTCATCCAAGCTGAAGATAAAATTGGGTGCATGTATCTGAGCAACAACTGATTTCTTTGGTTTCAGTTGGCCAATCCTTCTAGTCTCCTTGTCACTATCAGAAGTAGATGAAGCAGATGCAATTTGCCTCATGGACCTGTATTTAGCCGGCTGTTTAAGAGCTTGCCGAGAGTCCTCAAACCTTCTCCTGTTTGTATAGACTTCAGAAAGGGGACCAATTTTTTTATAATTCTGCAAAATCTGTTTTTCTAAGGTTCTGAACTCTTCATTTATTTTGTTGACTTTTGCTAAATAAAAGTCTTGCTTCTCCACATCAGCAGTTGAATAGTTATAAAATGCTTTTTGCAACTCAACTTTAAATTTTTTTCGCTGCAGCTCCTGCTCATTTGCCAGTTTTATTAATTCAACCAGTTCATCAGTGGTAGGTGTTTGATCCTGGTTGTGACTTGAACCAGCATACTGTCCCTTTAAGAGGCTTTCTGCTTGGGGTTGTTCATTGATATCAGAACAATTGTTTCCCTCTGATGTGGGAGTACCAAGATGGCTGTTCCCTGTGAGACTCTTATACATCTCTACAGAGGGAGTAGCAATATGGCTGCTGGAGTTTGTTCCTACTGCCTCCCCTGACTCCACACCAGCTCCAGACACCACCCGCACATGAGGCAGTTTTTGTTACCAGAGCATGGGGTGCTTGATGCCTCTCAGGGGAAGTTTTAGAAGCAGCCATTCCTCCCCCACAATCAGCCACTGGAGACTGCATGTCGGCCGCATGGTGCAAAGCAGCTGCTGCATATTCAGCCCCTGATTGTTTGCTGGGTTTGCTCTGTGCTGCCTCTCCACCCGCAAACTCACAGTCTTCCCCTGACACAGATTTCATAGAGGCAAAGAGATCAGGAGAAATAAAATGCTGACTGGTTTCCATTTTATGTTTTAAGACACAAATATCAGAACTGACATTTTGCACACAACCCTCCATGTTTGTCACAGATACAATTTCTGCTTTACTTTCCATTTGTCTTTCTTTACCAACAATCTCCTTCCTTCCCTCCCTCTCACTCATCACACACTTTACTTCCCTGTCAGGCGTTTTCACAGCACTGGCAGCTGCCTTTCCCAAATCCTCCATGTCTGTGGAAGAAATCCTTCCCAAGGAAACAGATCTCGACCTTCTTGCTGCTCCTTTCCTTTCACTCCCTGCTGCTTTACTCCTTGTCTGCACCTTCCTGGTGGATCTCACACCTTCCAGTGTAGGCCCCAAGGCCTGGGCCTCACGCTGGGGGTTTGCCCGCCCAAGCCTTGCATGGCCTGGGCTGACACTCTCCATTCCTCTGGTTCTCTGAGAGCTCTCTGATGCACGACTGCTTTCACTGGGGATCAGATAGGATCTGTGCAGCCACTGGGACAGAATGTTCTGTTATACAGATAGCTAGAATCTCAGCTGCCATAAAGCAGGACAGGACTGCTGCTTACAATGGGGATCAGATAGGATCTGTGCAGCCACTGGGACAGAATGCTCTGTTATACAGATAGCTAGAATCTCAGCTGCCATAAAGCAGGACAGGACTGCTGCTTACAATGGGGATCAGATAGGATCTGTGCAGCCACTGGGACAGAATGTTCTGTTATACAGATAGCTAGAATCTCAGCTGCCATAAAGCAGGACAGGACTGCTGCTTACAATGGGGATCAGATAGGATCTGTGCAGCCACTGGGACAGAATGTTCTGTTATACAGATAGCTAGAATCTCAGCTGCGATAAAGCAGGACAGGACTGCTGCTTACAATGGGGATCAGATAGGATCTGTGCAGCCACTGGGACAGAATGTTCTGTTATACAGATAGCTAGAATCTCAGCTGCCATAAAGCAGGACAGGACTGCTGCTTACAATGGGGATCAGATAGGATCTGTGTAGCCACTGGGACAGAATGTTCTGTTATACAGATAGCTAGAATCTCAGCTGCCATAAAGCAGGACAGGACTGCTGCTTACAATGGGGATCAGATAGGATCTGTGCAGCCACTGGGACAGAATGTTCTGTTATACAGATAGCTAGAATCTCAGCTGCCATAAAGCAGGACAGGACTGCTGCTTACAATGGGGATCAGATAGGATCTGTGCAGCAACTGGGACAGAATGTTCTGTTATACAGATAGCTAGAACCTGCTTGTCTGTATGAGCCCTTAGTGATCTTAGATGAATCTCTGCTCAAAGAATTGAAGGCCTTGTAAATGAATTTGAATGGTCTGACACTTCCGTACTTAGCACATGGTATAGTATAGCACACACAACCCCCACTCCTTCCTTGTTGTTTGGACCCTATTGTGCATTCCTGTGTCTACGAGTTTGGTACTAATTATATCTAAGCAGTACTGACCATTAAATGCCCTCAGCTCATTTGCATTTAAAAAGCACAATGGTTTGTTTATATTACAGTGTTTACATATGTAGGACTTTTGTTGGGGGGAAGGTCTGTTAAAGGAGAAAAAAATTCCATGTCCAGACTGTGATTTAATATAGGCCCTGAAATTTTAAGTAAACAGAGTCCCAAACAGCCCCCCAGCAGTACACTAAATAGTGAGTGTCTATGGCAGGAGGGCCCAGGACGTCAATCACAGTCTACCAGTCGATCCACGTCCTGTTCCTGGTAGGCCGCAACCTGCTATTAGTTTCAATGGCGTGTTAAAATATGCAACATTTACATTTACTTCCAGTGATATGGCTGTGTCCCCCCCCTGAAAAAAATCAATGAGCATGTGAATATGAATTCTAGGGGGAGGGGGAATGGGATGGATTTAGAGGTCTCTTCTTAGCATGCGGAACGGGACAGAGTGGTGGTTATTGGAATCTCAGTACACCAGGAAGCAAGAGATCACATACACTGTGCCAGCCGGCAAATGCAGTCTGGTGATTGGCAAAGGCGGTGAAAATATCAAAAACATAAACCAGCAGTCAGGGGCTTATGTGGAGCTGCAAAGAAACCCCGCTCTTAACACAGACCCAGGTGTCAGGATATTTATCATCCAGGGTGTACTGAGTCCAACAATAGGTGGCCCCAGCAGCTTTGGTCAGAGTCAGGGCCGCCATTATTGATGGTCAGGACCCCCTTATAAAAAATTGGGGCCCCCAAAAAAAGAAAATGTAAAAAAAAACTGAAAAAAAAAACATTGGTCGCAGGGGTCCCCTTATAAGTTAAAAAAAAAAATGGGGCCCCAAAATTTTTTTTTTAAAAAAATTATTTTTTTTAAAAAACAAATGTTTTTAAAGAAAAAAACAAAAAAAAAAAAACATTGGTGGCAGGGGCCTCCTTATAAGTTAAAAACAAATTGGGGCCCCAAAAAAATGTTGTTTTTTTTTAAAAAAAGTTTTTTGAAAAAAAAAAAGTGGCAGGGGCCCCCTTACAAGTTAAAAAAAAATTGGGGCCCCAAAAAAATCTTTTTTATAAAAAAAATTAAAAAAAAACCATTGTTGGCTAGGGGCCCCTTACAAGTTAAAAAAAATTGGGGCCCCAAAAAAAAGAAGTTTTACAAAAAGATTTGTGGCAGGGGCCTATAGAATATTAAAATAATACATTGGTGGCCAGGGGATAAAAAAAAAACCCAACACAAACTGGTGTTCAGTAGAATTGAACTCATGGCTTCAGTACTTCAACTTCGCCTCCTTTCGTGACTTTGGGTCTTTGCGCCGCTTCGTGACTTTGGGTCTTTTCAGCGCTTCGGGACTTCGGCTTTTTCCGTGACTTCGGGTCTTTTCGGCGCATTGGCTTCGGCTTTTCGGCACTTCCGCATTCGGCAACGCAGAGGGAGGACGTACGGCTCGGGTGCTCGTAAGGGGGGCCTGGATCTTCAAAAAATGCAGCGCTGCCGGGCCCCCCTTCATGCTCGGGCCCGGTACGTTTGTCCCCCCTGTCCCCCCTGCTGGCGGTCCTGGTCAGAGTGCTTTCATTCAGGCACATGTTAAGGTGGCCATACACAGAGAGATCCGCTCGTTTGGCGATGTCGCCAAACGAGTGGATCTCCCCCCGATATGCCCACCCTGAGGTGGGCAATATCGGTCTGATCCGATCGTGGGCCCTAGGGCCCAATGATCGGATCCTAACAAATGGGAATGGGGGTCAGATCGCGGAACCGCATCAACGAACAGATGCGGCCGCGAGCCGACGGGATTTTTTGTCCCATACGATTTTTTTTTTAAATTTTTATTTATTTGTTTTTATGGGGGTAAAGTACTCAACCAAGTATTTTAATGCAATACTTTGCAGATTACTAACGCCCAGAATTATGATCACAATGCCCATTTATTTATGTCCATTTATTTGGCAGTGTCCCACCCAAAAAAAAATCATGATTGTGAATTATAAGGGGGAAAAGAAAATACAGGATTTGAACCCATGACCTTCAGCTCCAAAGTTCGTTCACTTAACCACAAGGCTATGAAGCCTCTTACCTGTTAGGAGTGCTGAAAACATTCATTTAAGGGGAATTTACATAGTTATACTAAGTACAACTAAAAATCACTGCTGTGTTCAGGATATTGCCAGGGGTTCTATACAAACTTAAATAGATGTATGCAATTTTTTTTTTTTTTATAATTATCTATTTGTTTTTATTGGGGGGAAAGTACTCAACCAAGTATTTTAATGCAGTACTTTGCAGATTACCAAAGCCTAGAACAATGACCACAATGCCCATAAATTTATTAGTTATTTAGATTCTAGCTTTTCTTAACGTAGGGACATCGCGGTTCCCTACACTCAACGTGATGAGAGAATTTAGCTTGATCTGTTACAGCGCGCCAGACGGACAATCCATTCTGGCTCCATCTATACCCTGATAGTGTAAATTGAGGGTGCCAATATGTCTTATCAATCCTTGTGTGTTTTAATAGGATTCAGTTAAGGTTCTGTTACATTGAAAATTTTACTTTTGAACATAAATTAGAGGGGAAAAAAAAAAAAATACTTTGGGGATTGAACACTAAACCCACTGGTCAAAGGCAGGGACTTAACCCACTAAGCCACCACATATACTGTGTACATTAGCTAGCGCTTGGCGACATCTAGTGGCCACATACTTGTATTACATGCTGGTAAATGGAATGCAATGTGGAAATGCAGCACAATGCACTTGCTTATCTAACATTACAGCGCGCCAGATCTACCATCCATTCTGGCTCCATCTGTACTTTGGTAATTTTGAGTTCACTCTCGTTGCCATAAGATCGAGGCAGAATGGACCCTATTTCTTCAGGATTACCTCGAAAGCTGATTGATGGAGTTCCCATTCCCCTGCTTGGGGCATAGCTCTGCTCAGTCTGTCTGCTTTCACATTCTGAACTCCTGGAATGTAGTCCGCCTTCAATTTCATCAAGTTCTTTTCCGCCCATGAAAAAATACGTATGGTCAAGTCCAATAGACCTCTTGATCTCGTCCCTCCTTGCCTGTTCAGATATCTGACTGAAGTCATATTGTCTGATCTTATCAGAACTGACTTGTTTAGGAGGTGACTCTTGAAAGTTAACAGCCCTAGGAACACTGCCTTCAACTCCTTCCAATTGGAAGATTTGGGGACTTCCAATGGATCCCACCTGCCCTGAGCCTCAAACCCCAGTGTGTGGGCCCCCAGCCCCACTTTCTGGCATCTGTGGTCTGCACTATCCATTGTGGCTGACTCAAAGATACTGGGTGTCGAAGGTTTACAGCTTTTGTCCACCAATTCAGGGACTGGACTGTTTTCGGCTCCAGCAGGATTTGCGGTTGAGGTAATTGTGATCCCATGTGCTATGATGGGTGCTAGAATTTTTGTGAACAACCTGGAAGCTGTAGCTAGCCCAAATGGAAGGACGGCATACTGGTAATGCTTGTTCAGGATCTTGAACCGTAAAACTTTCTGTGAGATCTCTTCACTGGAATGTGCTAATAGGCGTCTTTTATATCTAGCTTCACTAGCCAATCGCCTTGATCCACACATTGAGTGATTGATTTTAGGGTTTCCATCTTGAAAGAAGGGACTTTCAACTGTCTGTTCGCTCTTCTGAGGTTGAGGATAACCCTGAATTCTCCGTTCTGTTTCCGTCTGAGAAAAAGATGGGAGTACATTCCCGAAAATTTTTGTTCTTGAGGGACTTTTGTTATCACTTTGCTTTTCAGTAATTCCCGAATGATGGATCTTAGGGCTGAAGGATTCTTTGCGGATCTTAGCGTGTCCGAAGAAATGAAACGGTGAGGAAGCTTTTATTGCAGCTTTAGTTTGTAACCTCTCGAGATTACATCTAATACCCATTTGTCTGGGCAAACTCGAGCCCACATTGCACTGAATCTTGCCCACCTTCCCCCTACGTGCAATGGGGCTCCCACACCTTCATGCTCTAGGCTTCTTGGATTTAACATTGGGGCCCCAATCTCTCCTTTTAGCCTGAAAGGACTGATTTCTGTTCTTCCATTGTCCAGAAGATTTCCCGGACTTATACTGTCTAGTATCTCTGAAAGCACCCTTGAAGTTCCTAGCTGGTTTTCTCTTGTCCCTACGTTCTTGCGGCAGAAAGGAAGACTTCCCTGCCGATGCTTTAGAAATAATTTGATTCAGGTCCGAACCAAATAAAAGATTTCCCTTGAATGGAAGACTGCATAAATTATGCTTAGACTGGGAATCTGTGTGCCATTGTCTCAACCATAATCCTCTTCTCGCAATCTAGCCGCCAGTTTTATTGATTCCAGAGACACCTCTGCAGCAAATTCATTCGCAACTTTCACATCCTTAAGCAATTCAATCAGCTTATCTCTGTCAGTGCCAGCCTTAATCGCTTTTTCCAGTTCCTGAAGCCATATTTTATTGGCCCTAGTGACCAAGGTAATCGCAATTGCTGACTTACCTGCTGCCGCACCTGCCACATAGACTCTTTTCAATGCCCCATCTTGTCGACGTTTCCATTGTATCCTTAAGGGAAACTCCTTCATCTACTGGAAGGGTAGTTTTCCTGGCAACCCTCGTGATGGCTGCATCTACTTTAGGAGAATTCTCCCATGGCTTAGACAAATCCTCTGGGAAGGGAAATCGTTTTTTGAACTTTCTAGGGACTACTTGTTTTCTGTCCGGATTCTCCCATTCAGACTGGATAGTTGACTTGATGACATCATGGACTGGGAATAAATGATTCTTTTTTGCAGCAGATTTAAACATTTTATCTTGCTTAACTGGAGATTTGTTTGAATCTTCTAAATCCAAAGTTTTCCTAATTGCTTTAATGAGAGGTTCTACCATGTCAGTATTGAATGAAGAATCCCCATCATCAACTGTATCCTGATCAGAGATTTCCCCCTCCGAGTTCGACCAAGTCCTGGAAGGTTCCGTTCTAACTGGAGTAGGCCTATCCGGGCTACTTCTGCCCCCTGCAGAGGAAGATCTACTTGTGGTCTGACCTAAGCTTTTCAACACATTATCCGTAACTTGCCACTTCTTGGAAGTTACTGATTGGTTAATTGTTTCCTTCATCCAATTCATTATGTCAGAAGCTTGTGTTGGAATCACTCCAGAAGCTTCCTGCAGGCACTTAGCGCACAATCTTTTATCTGGAAGCCCCTCCCTCCCAAAGGGAAGACACATCTGCAAGGGCTCCCAGGGCACTGTTAAAATCTGCACCCATCCGTGCTTTACAAGTCCCCTTCTGCAAACATCTCCCACACCAGCAGCCTAAAAGGGACATCCGCTGCCTAAAGGAGGAAAAACGGGCTCTCTAGCACACACAGAGCCGGAGAACAAAACGGGGCCTATCTCCTCGACAGAAGCCAGGGACTCCAGTTGTAACGGTACCCGGGACTGAGCTGGAGGCCTGAACTGCAAGGCACACTGCTGAGCTGCAGGGAGACTGCTGGCCTGGTGATGTGGGGCACCCCGGGGGAGACTGTGGGCCTGGTGGGGTGGCGCCACAACTGGCAGCGGCTAACTGTGCTCCAGCGAATACAGTAGAAAAATAGTTTAATTTTATCTATTTTTTTCCCCGTACGTTTGTCCGGATTGTTTTTGTATTACTATAAGTCGCCATGCGTACTACCTATGACAGACACACTCTGCTCGAAATCAGGAAGAGATGCAAAACGTCTACGCCAAATCTGCTGATAGAGATTCTGCGGTGTCTGGGCTTGCTAACAGCACCGGAGCTCAGAACAAAGACCGGGACTGCGAGATGCTGCTGGCCGAGATGCAAGCGCTGCTCTCGTAAACAAAAGCGAGGAAAGCATGCGGGCGTTAGCACCAGGCTAAAGGCTAACCCGGTCCGACCAGCGCTACCGTCAATCCTGCTATTGAACGTTCGCTCCTTGGACAACAAGATGGATCTGTGGCTCCAGCATTCAAGCCAGCGAGAAATAAAGGACTGTTGCATCTTTATTTTCACGGAAACATGGCTAAACACAAACATCGCTGACTTGGCTATCCAGCTAGCTGAACTAGCCTGCTACCGAGCCGACAGAAACGCTGCATTGTCCGACAAGAGCCGAGGTGGCGGTTTGTGCATCTATATCAACAAACTCTGGTGCACGAATTCTGCTGAAGTGACTCGCCACTGCTCACCACAAGTGGAGTTTTTAATTGATAAATGTCGGCTTTTCTATCTGCTGAGGGAATTTACTGCCGTACTAGTGGTAGCTGTGTACTTGCCGCCTAGCTCAAATGTTAACCTGGCGCTAGGAGAGCTGTACGAGGCTATCAACAAGCTTCAAACAACACACCCGGACGGATTTATCGTTGTTGCTGGCAATTTCAACCACGCAAACCTGAAGTCAGTGCTTCCCAAATTCTTTCAACATGTGAACTTTTCCACAAGGGGAGAGAACTGTTTGGACAAAGTCTACACGAACGTGCGTGGCACCTACAAAGCCTTCGCGCGCCTACAAAGCCTTCGCGCGCGCCCACATAGGTTCCTCCGACCACCGGACAGTGATGTTATCACCCACATACACATCGCTGCTCAAACGCACAAAACCAGCCAGAAAAACCATCACATTCTGGTCGAGTGGAGCTGTGGAAGCACTTCTGGACTGTTTCGACTGCACAGATTGGAACATGTTCAGGGAGGCTGCTACCCACAATGGCTCCATCAACTTGGAGGAGTACACAGACTCTGTGACCTGCTACATCAACAAATGCATAGAGGATGTTACCGTCTCCAAAACTGTCACCACGAGAGCCAACGAAAAACCCTGGTTTACAGCAAAGGTTTGTGCACGGCTAAGAGAGAGAGAGATGCCGCTTTCCGATCAGGGGACAGAGTTGCTCTTAAAATAGACAGGGCCAACCTCTCTCGAACCATCCGACAAGCAAAGCAGGAGTACACACTGAAGATTCAAAATCATTTCGACAACTCAAAAGACTGACGCAACTTATGGCATTAACCCCGGTCATCATGAAATGCTTCGAAAAAACACAAAGTAGTGCTACACACACACTCTCACCGCTCTTTGCAGCGTCGGGTGCCGTCTGTGACCCTGTCTGCCCAGGTCTGGTTCACGTACAAGAAAATACTTCAGCAGCACTCCGATTATGGTGAAAAAATTGGTACTTTATTCGTGCCTCAAGCTAAGTGACGTTTTGAGCTTTTCCAGCCCTTTATCAAGCTTGATAAAGGGCTGGAAAAGCTTGAAGCGTCGCTTAGCTTGAGGCACGAATAAAGTACCAATTTTTTCACCATAATCGGAGTGCTGCTGAAGTATTTTCTTGTACATGAAATGCTTCGAGAGACTTGTGATGGCACACATCAAGAGCAACCTCCTCGCTCACTGGAGCCACTACAATTTGCATACCGGCCAAACAGGTCAACTGAGGATGCCATATCTTCTGTTCTCCACCTCTCACTAACTCATCTGGACAAGAAAGACAGTTATGTGAGAATGCTGTTTATAGACTTTAGTTCAGCATTCAATACCATCATCCCTCAAAAGCTGAGTGGGAAATTAAGAGAGCTGGGATTGACCACCTCTTTGTGCAATTGGATCTTGGACTTTCTGTCAGAGAGGCCTCAGTCTGTTCGTATCGACGACAAGGTTTCCAGCACCATCAGATTGAGCACAGGAGCTCCTCAATGATGTGTTCTCAGCCCGTTGTTGTACACATTGCTGACACATGACTTCATAGCTAGACACAGCTCGAACCACGTCATCAAGTTCGCCGATGACACAACTGTGGTGGGGCTCATCAACCACAACGATGAGTCGGCGTACAGAGATGAGGTTCAGCAGCTGGCAGTGTGGTGCAGTGAGAACAACCTGTCACTGAATGTGGATAAAAGGAAAGAGATGATCATCGAC
This sequence comes from Xenopus laevis, assembly GCF_017654675.1. NCBI lineage: Eukaryota > Metazoa > Chordata > Amphibia > Anura > Pipidae > Xenopus > Xenopus laevis. Next base: position 184,662,952 of record NC_054373.1, read on the forward strand.
TTCAGGAGAACTCTCCCTACTCACACACCACTCAACATCAATGGCTCCACAGTAGAGACAGTAAAGAACACCAAATTCCTGGGAGTCCACATCTCTGATGACCTCACCTGGACCACCAACACCACCTCCATCACCAAAAAGGCTCAGCAGCGTCTTCACTTCCTAAGATGACTGAAACGGGCTAGCCGTACACCTCCCACCCTCACAGTGTTCTAGAGGGGCACCATAGAGAGCGTCCTGATGAGCTGCATCTCCATCTGGTACAGTAGTGCCAGCTCTGCTGACCGGAAAAGTCTACAGCGGACTGTCAGAGCAGCTGGCAACATCATTGGAGTGGCTCTTCCATCACTGCAGGACATGTTCCACAAGCGCTGTGTAAGAAAGGCCTCCTGAATTGCACTGGACTCGACACACCCCTCACACGGACTGTTCACGCTGCTCCCATCCGGCAGACACTTTCGCAGTATTAAAGCCCGAACAACCAGGCTGCGCAAAAGCTTTTTTCCACAAGCGATCAGACTCCTCAACTCACTGCCGGCCCTCCCACTACATTACAGATACACCTGAACTGTGAACTTAACTTTGTAAACTGTTAATTTATTTGCACAATTCTAAAGGTTTACACATGTATATATCCAATTTCTGCCTATATATTGCACATTTCATGTTTACATATTAATTGTGTATTTTTAAGTGCCTTTTTGTGATATGTACTAGCTGGAGCCACGTCATCTCATCTCACTGTATATTCGTATACTGCTGAGATGACAATAAAGTTTACTTTGACTTTGATAGCTTGAACATGAGGCACAATCTCTCCTGGCCGTTTTCCTCCTACTTCCTTCTCTGGTTGGAGAACTCCTATTAAGAGAAACAGCCACCATTACTTTATTAAGCAAAAGAACTTTTTTTTTTTAAACTTCTCTTTTAATACAGTTTGATTCTGTTTTCACCTCTCAAAGGAACACTCACCCCCTTGAGCCTGAGTGAGATCTTCTAGAGCTCATCATGCAGATAGGGATACACAGCAGTTATCCAATATGAAGTGAAGACCAACCTAAAGATCCAATGCAAATTATAAATACCTGTCCAAGGAGGATCCCTGCAGGCTCAGTATTAGTAGTCAGGAAAAACATACACTCAAAACAGTACCCTCCTGACAGTAGAAACGGCACAGAAACACCGTACCAGATCCACAGCCAACAGGGGGAGAAGAAGTGCCTCTTTTAAGTCTGGGCACCAGGCCTCAGGTGCCATTTTTCCAAGTGTGTCACTTGTGGGTCGCATCGTCAGCACGCCGGCGCCATCTTGGAGGCTGAATACTCGGCATCTTATCGCGCCTGAATAGGCTTTTGTGACTTACGGCACCAGTGACACACATGGCCCAAGCCTACACGGCTTTCCCAAGGACACCCACAAGGAACACCTCGGTCCTGGAACATCAGAAGGGGAGAGGTACCCATCTGGAACTAGCGGTTGTTGTGCGGTCACTTTCAAGTTAATGTTGTTGGTATTTAACTTGTCCACAAATGCAAAGAATTGTTCACTTGTACCTGACCAAATCAATACTATATCAACTATGTAACAAATCCATAGTGATATTAGCTGTGTAAATTCTGTCAAATGTTCTCTGAATACCCATTTCCGTTCCCACCAACCAAGCATATGTGGATGCACACGGACTTCCCATGGCAGTGCCCCGTATTTGGTGGTAATATTTATTATTAAAAGTAAATTAGTTGTGAGTTAATATGTATTCCAAAAGCTTAATCACAAAATTATTGTGACTAGATTATGTAACAATACCTGGTGGTCTAGTGGGGCGGCGGGGACACCCACCGCTCTGACATTGGTGGGAGCCGCGTGGTTCCTCGTAGGCGCCATGCTGTTTCTTAGGGTGTGCGCGCTGCGCCTGCGTGTTTTTTATAGGCGCAATCAGGCCACGTAACTGTGCACATTTTGGCGCAAATCCAGGATACTATAAAAGGCCCATTCTGACTGCAGACAAGTGCCCGTGATAGAACATGGTTCTGAGGTTCCTGAGCCTAGTGCATCTGATCTAGTTATTCCGGTTATCCTGATTCTCCGTGTTTGACCCAGCCTGTTCCTGACTACTCTCCAATCTGTATCCTGACCCTAGCCTGCCTACGACAACTCTTCTTGTTTAACCCTCTACTGATTGATCACCCTGTTTGACCCATTGCCTGTCTGATGATCCTTGATATCTGCCTGCCTCAACCCAGCCTGTCTGACGATCCTTTGCCTATTCCTACTTGTACCGTGACCTTCGGCCCAAAAGACTCTTGCTACCTGCCGTGCCCCTTTGCCAGCCAGAACACCTTGCCTTTAACCCCTCTTTAAGATCCGAGTAGGCTGAGGGCTCCTCCTGAATTCAAAGGTGGTCAAGCTACTGGTGAAGCCGAGCTTAGACCAGGGTTCTTGACACTTGTCCTGGCATAGGGTGCCGGCCGTGACAGAGAACTGTTGTCCTCTTTGTTTGAGGGTTTCCTGGAACGATTCCAGACCTACCGTGTGTAGAATGCTTGTGTACAGGGACTCTACATCTAAGCATGCCAAATATCGATTGGCTTCTAATGTAATACCATCTAACTGTCTAATGGCATCTGTGGTATCCTGCACAAATGAAGGGAGGCTGTTTACAAATGGTTTTAGTATTTCATCTAAGTAAATGCTTGAATTTTTAGATAAGCTGCCTATACCAGAGACTATTGGACGGCCCTGGGGAGATTCTTGTGAATTTTGGGTATTGCATAAAATGTTGGTATTACTGTATTTTTTACCTTCATAAATTCAGTCTCTTCTTTACTTAGTACTTCAGATTCTCTTCCCATTTGTAAAATGCCAAATAGGATCGATTGAAATTTTGCAGGGGGGTCATCATTCAATCGAATGTAACAGTTTTTATCACTGAGTAATCTATTGCATTCTGATACATACACTTTCCTATCTTGAATTACAATATTTCCCCCCTTGTCTCTAGGTTTTATAATAATCTCAACATTATTTTCCAATTCCCTCAGGCCTTCCCGTTCTTTCCAGGATAGATTGTTATGTCTGCGGGACCCTCTTTTGATCTTGTTATTGAGTGCTTTAAGGTCTGTTGTGCAAGCTTTAATAAAGTTTCTATTTTTTGACATAATGAGTTAGGTGGGGTGAACTTGCTTTTTGACCTAAGTGTAGTGAATGGACCTTTTATCTCACTTCTGTATTGTTCATTGTCCTCTAAAACAGACCCCCCCCCTCATGTGGCCCTCCACATCAAAGTCTGCCTGCTGTGTCTGTTTACCATATGTAAGATTTAAAAGGTATCACTACAGAGATTAACTGGCCCCTGCATTGTCTAAACCTCAAATTTAGACTAATCCCCTGCATTGTTCACACCTGTGATCCCCCCTGTATTGTTAACACTTGTGACACCTCTATTGTTCACTCCCCTAAAGCCTGTACTGTTCTACCTGAGACCCAGACTGAAACTGCCACATTGTTCTCCTGTTCTCACTTTATTCCAAATGCTAATGGGGCCCCAGCACTGTGTCACTGTATGTTGTACATATTAGACTCCTGATCCTGTCTCCTACTCTTTTCTGCCTTCCATATGCTCCTGTGTGTGTCATACTTTGGTATTTGTTCTGGGGGTTTGTTAGCGTTTGAAAATTATTGTTAGTGGCCCCTAATATGATTAATCATATGCTGGGGTACTGTATTATACACAGGGGAGGGGGAGGCATATGGATTTATGGGTATGTCTTAATATGACTTAACTTTTTTCACATATGAGTGGCATCCTTGCCAGGACAGGCACAAGGTAGTTTGGCCCCTACTCAAGAGCTTCAATCAGTGCCCCCCTGTCCAGCATTACCATGTCCCTCCTTACCATGATGGTTTTTAAATAAAGAGAGCAAGAAAATGTACAACACTTTCATTTATATTACTGCCCCCTATACCTGTAACCGCAAGATCAGCAGCCATCCATCATACAGCCCTCCAGCAGCCATCATATTGCCCCCAATCTTTACCTGTGTCAGAAGCAGCCAAAAATAAATCTGATCACATCATATTGTCCCCAAGTATTTATGTACCAGTGCCAGCGCCCAGCCCAGCAGTAACAGCAAACATATGGGCCCCAAATCTGTACCTGGCTGTGCCAGCAGGAAGCATCACACTTTACAGTAATAGAAAGAAAGTCTTCAGTTCAGTGTAACTGTGCAAGTCTGAGAGCAGTGAGAGTCACACCAAGCAGCCCCCCAGCTCTCTGCCTCTCTCTGTCACCCAACACATCAGTGATGTCATTGACGCGTGTACGCACATCGCACTGCACCGCACAGAAGGAGCTATTACTTGCCGAGAAGAGGGAGAAGGTGAAGGAGGGGGATTCCACCCAACTGGGTGACCATGATTACTGAAACAAATTATTAAATAAACACTTGAAAAAAGTGCGCCCCTCAATGATGGCACCCTACACAGCCGCCTACTCTGCCTACCCCTAGTTCCGGCCCTGATCCCTGCAGTGAGCACCAACCATTTGGTTTTTTGGTGTGCTATTAATGTGGACATGGTCTTGCTGTAACATGGGTGTGGTTTAAAATGTGTGTGGTCTAAAAACAGGGAGTGGCTAACACTGGCTTCCGTTATCGGCCCTCCACCATGTAGATTGGAAAAATTCCGGCCCTCGGTACCATAGAGGTTGGACAGCACTGCTCTAAGAGATAGCATAGGTCATCTAATGCTCGCCGTTCTTCTGTTGACCAAGGATTTCCAGGTTACAATTTATTTTTGTAGGACACTTTGTATGTGACTATGTTGCAAATAATATGAATTGGATGTTTTAAGAGTTAAACCTAATGCTTGGGGGGGGCAAAAAAGTTTTTAGATTTGGAACTTTTGTGTGTAAAAGGAGCAACTATCCAGAAACAATGGTCCATCACTTTGGAAGAAGCCAGAGGGCGAAACATGTCAGCGGTGAAATAGGAGTGTGGAAGCGGCAGCCGGAGACCCGAGATGCGTGCTGGAACATGGGAAAGTAGAGCAGATAGAGTAGCCAAGGTCAGGCATCGAAATCTACCAACAGGCCAGATGTCTGTTAAAATTAGAGATGCAACGAATTCAGGATTTGGTTCAGGATTTAGCCTTTTCAGCAGGATTCAGTTGAATTCTTCTGCCCGGCCAAACTGAATCAGATTCCTAATTTGCACTAATTAGTGCGTGCCGAATGTATTCACCCATCACTATTCAACAGCAATTACATTTACAAAGAACAGCAAAAACAGTTAAAATGTCTAATGAATATCTACTGGAAATGTACCCCCCCTCATCAATAAAACAGAGACACAAGGTAATAAAGGAGAAAGAAGTTTAATATAAAAGTTCCCCTTGAACAAGATTTGGAGACAAGAGAGTAAAACTCATCATTAAACAATAAGATACAAAAAGGCAAAAAGACCCATAAAATACACAACATTAAATTCCAAATAAAACACTGAACATCTCTGAATAAAACCATCATCATCAATTTGCATGTGCTAAATAATAGAAGAGAAATCACTTGGCACAAGGAAAGAATAAAAAGCAGTGATAGACTGGCCACATCAACCCAAAATGCGACTGGATCACACAGGGGGGTTGTTATTGACCAGTTGGGAATGGATCCAATGAGGTCTTTAAGCAACAGATTGTTGACCAATATCTTTCTGAGCCTGATCAGCTCTGATCTCTTTTAGCCAATAAGATGTCAAGTCAGCAGCCAATAGTGGTGGTCTATGTCGGGCAATTAAAGACCAGCTTCAAAATATTATTATTATTATTAATAATAATATTGTAAACTTAACAGAATATGTAATTGTGCATTCAAAACATTGGGCATTGGGACCCTCACATTCATATAATTTGTGGCTTATTAAAAGTCAATGTAGGGACACTACAAAGCTGGCTGCAAAGTGCTGGGAATCGGCCAATGAAACACAGCTAACAAGCCAATTGGTCCAATCGCTAGGCAGAACTGTGTGGCTGTCCACAAACAGTGAATCGGATCATTGGTCCCTTCTATGAGGAGCACTGGCACAAGAAAAAGTCTACTGGCCAAATGGCTTGTTCTTTCTCTCCCTAAAACCTCATTTTATTTACTACCTAAAATGGATGAAATGGCATAAAACTTAAATCATTGCAGAATTCTGTTGTTCAGTCCCCTAAAAACAGACGCATGACAAATGCAAGCCCTTAGGTTGATTTCTGTCCTATATCCACATCCCCATGCTGACATACATGCACGTTGTACATTATCATTTGTGCATTCCTCTACTAGATCTAGAAACTGTGGCTCCTGGAAGAAGCCAAAATGAAGGCCCCAATGATTGTTCTGAAATATGAGACCTGAGTCCAGTTTGGTCACCAGAGGACCCTACAGGAGCTACAGGATCTAAATCCTTATTCTATGTATAAAAAGCTAAATGCAGCCCTCAGATATGGCCCGAGGCTTATTATCATACAAAAGTCTGGCCTGGACCAGCGTCTTTGGATAGACTCTGTATAACTGGATCCAGCAGAACCAGAAACCCCAGTATAAGACCTGTTGTAGGAATGGGGAAAGTAAAGATACCATCAATATAGAAGAGTCCTCTGCTCATTTAAATGCACAAGAAGGGACATGTGACAGGTCAAATGGCATTGCAGGTCATGTGTAGTGTTAAAGATATGTTCTACATAAGAGAAATACTCTCAATATCAAAAATCCTACTATTAAAAAGTTCTCCTTCTGGTTTGCCAGTTCAGACTGAAGCCCAACAGGTATCTGGCTTTGGGTAGATAATGGTTGGATAGGCCCCTTGTAAGGACCTCACTTACGAACCAATAAGCTGCTGATTTGGTCTGGAGTCAAAGTCAGCAGCTTTTAATGGCACCTGTATCAATAACTTAATATAGGACTGATATGAACCCAAATACATCACTATGGCAACACAAAGCTTTGCAGCAATACAGTTAAGCATCAAGGGGCAAGTGACATCTCACAGTAGTGGGGTATCCAAGAGCAGACTGAGATGGTGACCAAACAGAGCTGCCTTAGTCCAGCTGGGTCACTAAGTAAAGGAGAATACGGGGCACTCGCGAGCAGCCGACCAAGATGGCCACACCATGACATACCTGCCGTATTCAGAGCTAGTTTCCTGGACTAAACGCCGCGCAGAAGCACCACAAATAGTGGCCCGAGCAGGGGAAAAAGAGGGGAACACCTACCGACATTAGCCCAGGTTAATGTCACATATTAACTTCCATTTTACATCCTACATATCATCTGTGGCTACATTTCTATGTACACATTTGTGGGTCGACCCTAATACGCCGAGACCTAACCAGTTCAGCTCACCCAAACCTGCACCCTGTGTTCAGGCAAGGGTATAACAGAAGTGCGAGGTTGCAGGTGGCCTGTGAAGTGGGGAGAGTCCTGATAGGAATGTATTGTTCTGCCCAACCTGTGGATGTCTGTGCAACAGCAATACACATTCAGTATATGAACCAGGAGAAGAGAGGCCTAAGTGGAATAGTCTGGAAATCTTGTGCTGATACAGGCTGCAAAGTTTACGAATATTGATGGAGAAATTAACCCTGGAACATAGTGAGGAGGGAGAAGGATCCACTATAGGGTAGGCTGGAGATTAGGGATGTACCGAATCCTGGATTCAGTTTGGGATTCGGCCTTTTTAAGCAGGAGTTGGATTAAACTAAATCCAAGTGCCTGGCGAACAGAAGCTAAAAAATTAGATGACTTTTTGTCACACAAACAAGGAAGTCAAAAAGTTTATAACCACGCACTGTGCATGGGTTTCTCTTTCCTCCTTTCCCCCTAATTTACATATGCAAATTAGAGCTTGAATTTGGTTCGATATTCGACAAATCTTTCAAAAAGCATTCGGGATTTGGCCGAACTATAATACAGTAGAACAAAATGTTACATCCCCTGATTTTAAGTTCTCCCTCATTTTACATTGTTTTTTTGGTCCCACCTATATATTATGCATAATATGTTTCCCTGATTTTACATTTTCCTGGATATTAAACCATTTTTTTCTGGTCCCTGAAAAATGTAAAGTGGGGGTTCTACTATATAGTGAATTTGGTGCATCCCTACTGGAGATGTCATTCTCTGAATTAGAAGCACCTATTGAACGGCTGACCATCCCCCCTTACACCCATTGCTTCACCCCCTACTTGTGTATAGATATGGGAGAGTCACGGAAAATCCCAGAGGGTAAAAGATCTGTATTTCTGTGATCACAGAGATGATTTTTTTGTGTGTCTTAAATTATATAGTATGTCCCTTTAATCTTATTACCATATAATACAGTAGTTTATTCTCTTGTTTGTCCTGCCTGTTGCCTTGTTTGTTACTTGGGCAACTCTGCATTGTGCCACATACTTGAAGATATCTAACGTTTTAACCCCTACCATATCAAGGAGGAAGAGTCATTCATATTTGTCATGAACTTCATGAGGACTTGAAGTCCAGGAGGATCTGAAGAGGGTTGTTAAGTAGACTAATTCAGGTGTGGATTTATGGACAGTGGAGCCCTGCCCCTTACTTTACCTGGTTTTGCCCATGACAGCCCAAAGCCTCTTCTTGTCTCTTCCAAGCCTTGTACCACACTGGGCCCATTATTCCCATGGACCCTGTGCAACCACAGAGATATGTCTAATGGTGAAACACCCAGTTTTATCCTACCTTGCAGCTAACTCTTCCTACACATTTGTATATCCATAACTGAATTCCAACATTAAGGGGCCGATTCACCAAGGGTCGAATATCGAGGGTTAATTAACCCTCGATATTCGACTGGGAATTAAAATCCTTCGACTTCGAATATCGAAGTCGAAGGATTTTAGCGCAAATAGTTCGATCGAACGATTCAAAGGATTTTAATCCACCGATCGAAGGATTATCCTTCGACCAAAAAAACTTAGGAAAGCCTATGGGGACCTTCCCCATAGGCTAACATTGACTTCGGTAGCTTTTAGATGGCGAACTAGGGGGTCGAAGTTTTTTCTTAAAGAGACAGTACTTCGACTATCGAATAGTCGAACGATTTTTAGTTCGAATCCTCCGATTTGAAGCCGTAGTCGAAGGTCGAAGTAGCCCAAAAAAACACTTCGAAATTCGAAGTTTTTTAACTTCGAATCCTTTACTCGGAGTTAGTGAATCGGCCCCTAAGAATCCTCTCTCAGTGGGGCTCATTTATGTACACTAAGCAAATATGCCCCTGGACAGTAACCCATAGGGACCAATCATTAGCTGTTTCTTAGACAGCTGCAGATAGAACTATGATGGCATGTATTGGTTGCCATAGGTTACTGCCCAAGAGACAATTTGAGGAATCTTTTGGTAAATAAGTTCCAATCAACCACATTCCAAATACCTCTTTAGCATCAGGGCTCTATTTACCATATAGATACCAGAGGACCAGTGCCTGGGATGGAAGCTTTATGTGGGCAGCCCTTGTGTGCCTATATGGGAGAAAAAACTTTCACAAAATAACTTCCCCCAGCCAACTTGTCTTTAAATTTGGTGGCCGAGTTCACTTCTACAAAAGTCTGGAAAACTCTAGCTTAGAGATGCCTCACGTGGTACATTAAACATACAATACCTATACACTTATATGGTAGCCTTGGCAATAACTTTTCAAAGTACAAATACATCCAGGTAACATTAAGCAGACATCTTTTTGTTTTATTTAAGATAGAAGTAAAGTTTAAGTGTGTAACAAAAGTAAATAATTTATTCTTCTTGTTTGTTAGCCAGAACAACCTGATACATTGATGAACTGGCTGCACAGGTCTTGCTCTCTCCAGCAAAGATTTATCCCCACTTAGTGTAGTTGGTCCATATGTTTGTTTACAACCACCTTGGTTTTCCCACACCTTACTTAGCATGTACCTCACAGACACAGACCTCCTGCCTCCACAGCACACCTGCATTCAATATATTACCTGCTGATTCCCCAGTGTCTATTATTTTCCTCATATGCAGGGTCCCATAGAGCATTCTGTTAGAAATATACCTTTCTTCTAGTGTTTTCCCAGACACTGTGCCACACTATATAAAAGCATATAATAGTTTTTCATATAAAAGTATAAGGCAGAGAATATGAACAGAAAAACACTGATTATGTAGTAGATTAGTTTGATTTCTTATCAGTAAGATAATGCCTCATGGGATCCTTCTCCCATACAGATAATGCAGATAATTTACTGCGAGTTGATTGGTCAATGGGCCATCCCCAGGCCTCAAAGAATGGGACCAGATTGGTTTTCACAGCCTGAGAGAACTTCTCCGCCCACAGGTTCATCTTAAATTTGTTTTCATCCCTGATGCCTGACATGCTCTGGTACTCTCTGAATAGGCGCTTGAATGGTTCCCAGCCAAAGCCTTCTTGTAGCTGTAACAGACAGACATGTTATTCTCTTGACTGGTACCCCCACAGTCCACTTATCCACAGGCAGTCAGCATGAAACTGAGGGTTCAAACATGGAAGTGACTTTAGTTTTATGGTAAGGGATATATGGGATTGGTGAAGTCCACAAAGGTTGATGCAGATGGCCAGACGGGGAGGGCAAGAAGAGTTTCATGCACCGGTGAAACCTACCTACTAGTGAGTACTGACACAAAGCTCGTCAGAAGGAAAAAGATGCAATTGTATCACATACCTCTCAACATTTGAAAAAAAAATAGAAAAAAGGGGGGAAAAGATCCACCAAGCACAGCTCAGCAAAATTTTTGGCCATGCCACATTGTGGCCAAACTCCTACATACCACACCCCAGATGTGGCAGTTTTACTATAGAAAATGGATAGCAGGCATATTAACCTCAGATATGCAAGTATAATCACTAAAAACACAGCGCTACGCAAAATGTTGGCGTTCTATAAATTCATGTTAATAAAAAAGTGTAATGGGAATTTTAACCCCAGACATGCTAGTAAGATAACCGCAGACATGGATATACTGAAAGCATTACCTCACCTACACATGCACAATACCAACACCAACGTTTTCTTCTTTCCTAGTTCTACCACACAGTACATTCCCTTTTTCTGAAGTTTTCTAGAGCTTGTTACAGAGATGCCACTAGGGGAGCGGGGTTGGCCTTTTAATGATTTTCGAGGGTCATTCTGATGGGGAAAGTGAGGAGGGGATTATTCCTGTGAGTATAGTATAAGGTGTTAGTCCAGGAAAAGGACATTATAGTAGGTATGGAGCAATTTTACTTTCATATTTTATGGAATCTCTAGTGATATTTGCTTGATATTTGGTGGGTGGCTCTGTTTTCAGTAAAAGGGGAGGCTACTGCAGTCTATAAATTGTATATAAAGGATCACTGTCTGCCTTTTTTTCCTGCCTTTTTGTTTAGATAGCAAGGGCAAAAGAGTTGTTTCTGGTTTCCCAGGTATATCAATGTATACAATGACATGTGTTGCCCCCTGTATGGCCACACTTTTGCGTCAGTTTTTCTAGGTTGATCAGAAGAAAAAAGTATAAAACTGCCTTCACACACAGACCCAAATCCATGCAGGCACCTCATGATGGCATACTTGGTAGCTTATGGGCTCATTTACTATGTCTGGGGCAGAAGTGCAGAGACCTGGGGCAATTCTTTAATCAATGAAGTTTAAAAATGCCTACCTTGTTCCCTGCCTTTCTTATCGTATATACTGATCTGGACCCTCTAGTACTAATAAATCAGCCCGTCTTATTACAGCAAATGACAGGACATACATTCTGAAGCTCATTGTCACCTTACAGTAATGAGTGTGGGAATGTTTCTTTATTCCCTATTTTATATAAAAGACAGAGGTGAGTGTTACCTGTAGGTAGGTCTCCAATGCTGTCCATACCCCCCACTGCTCTAAGTTGGCTCCACTCTGCAAATAACTTTTGATGCGAGATCTCCTGCTGTTTGGCTGAAGCTCAGGGTGAGCTTGATCCCGTGGGATCCCAAGAACTGTTTCATGCACAAACACAGACCAAAGGTTACACGTGGCTTCCGTGGTGTGAGGTCGGAGCTCCCACTCTTTTTTCTGGCGATTGTGTCCAAGTTCATGGATTGGCCCCCAGATTCCCTTTTTATGGATATGGTGTAGATCAGTCAGATCTTTAACATATTCCATTTGGCACATGATGGGGTATCCAGAGTGCAGCGAACCTATAAAATGGGGGGAAAACCCTTTATACAATCAACAGCACAATGGTATTATGAATGATATCCCAAACCCAGAGGCCCTGGCCTCGGCTCACCCTTCTGCCTATAACCGCTATTTGCTTTGGGAAGCGCCCTCTGCTATTTGGATGCTGCCAGTTCTTATAGTGAGTGGTCCATGGGGGAAGTTCTGGGTAGTAAAGGGAACCAATTGTGAACTAGAGAATGGGGAACAAGGAACGTGGTCAAGGACAGGCCGAGTCGATATCAATCAGGCAGAGCAGTACCAAATCACGAGACAAGAGACTAGTCGATGTTACAGGCCAGATAAATAACACCAATATTGCAGTACAGTAACAGGATTCAAGAGAGTAGTCAATAAAGGGGCAAAGGTCAGGACAGGCAGCAAACTAGGAAGCGTAAGGGACAGGCAAGATCAGGAACAAACAAGACAACTAGAAATCACACTCAGGAACTATGAAAATAGACCTGTATTGGGCAAAGAATATTTGGACCAGATTCCTTTAAATATTTGGAATTTGTGCCAAATTCAATGACATCAGACGCATCACTCGCACCAAAATCAGGAAGCGGCACAAACATTTGTAATTTGCTCTTTGGCGCACAAAGATGAGGAAGCAGCGGGTGTCCCGCACCACTAGACCACCAGGTATTCTTACAAATGGTTTCTGTTTACCTACCTGCAAAGGGCATAACATAGTATGGGATCTCTTATCTAGAAACTTCATATTGAAAAGGCCATCTCCCACACAATTCATGTGCAGAAAACAATTCTTATATGGTGATCCAAATTACAGGAAAAATACCGTATCCTTAATTGCCAGTTGCCAAGCATTCTGAATAATAGTTCCCACACCCAAACACTTTTAGAAACGCTCTACCATTTCGCGTTGCTTTTCTACGAATTCCTGTGTATTTTAATCTTGGTCACTGGCAGGGTTAAAGGAGAGTTCCACCTATGATTTTACTCTTTCCAACAGCAGAATGGGAATATGATCTTTTAGAGCTTGTGGGGCTGATTCACTATGGGTCGAATATCGTGGGTTAATTAACCCTCGATATTCGACTAGGAATTAAAATCCTTCGACTTCGAATATCGAAGTCGAAGGATTTAGCGCAAATACTGCGATCGTACGATCGAAGGATTATTCCTTCGATCGAATGATTAAATCCTTCGAATCGAAGGATTTGAAGGATTTTTATCCAACGATCGAAGGAATATCCTTTGATCAAAAAAACTTAGGAAAGCCTATGTTTTTTAAAGAGACAGTACTTTGACTATCGAATAGTCGAACGATTTTTAGTTCGAATCCTTCGATTCGAAGTCGTAGTCGAAGGTCGAAGTAGCCCATTCGATGGTCGAAGTAGCCCAAAAAATACTTCGAAATTCGAAGTTTTTTTACTTCGAATCCTTCACTCGAATTTAGTGAATCGGCCCCTGTATGTAGTGCAGCAAATATACAAAGTGAACTTGCAACCCACCACCCTTCGCACAGCCACAGAGTAGAAATTGTCCTGCCCTAGTGCCCAAAGGGGTGCAGACCCGGGTGCACCACCAGTAGTTACGTCTCTGTACAGTATATGAATATATGTGACTCACAATCCCACTCACCTTCTTTTCCATGATCTATTCTGTAACGTGCAGGGTCTTACCTGTGTTGGACGGGCTATTCAGCATGAAATACCTCTGTGTAGCAGAGCAGCTAGTGGGAGTTGGGACAAGAGGTACTTGCCTTGGGCGCAAGTACCTCTTCGCTCAACAATGCCATATATTTTTGGAAAATACATATTTCAACAAATCCAAAAAAAGGTAAATATATCTTTCTACTCCGAACTACCAAACTGCAATGCTTTGCCAAAATTTATTGGGTTTAATTAAATGTTTAATAATTGCCTGAAAGCTTCCACTTTACAGCATTTCACGTCTCGCGTCACTACAAAGATAACGCATTCTACAAGTATACGCCAGGGGTCTACTGATCAGTGCAAATAGTGCGAGGGCTTACGCCCAAAATATGTGCCAATGTGACACCTGTATAAACAATTGGCCAGAGAGGCAACATGAGGGTGATACATGGGCAGAATGGACTTTCTGTCTAGATTATTTGTAATGCTCTAGGTCGTACAGGCATACATAAATAGGTGCACCTAACAATGGTAAGTTCCATTCCCTAGTCTCAGGGAGCTCTGCGTTCTGCCTGAGAGTTACATAGTTAAGTTGGGGGAAAAAGACAAAAATCCATCAAGTTCAACCCCTCCAAATGAACCCCAGGGCACGTACCTACGCACACCGACTCCTCCATACACTCGCATAAACTATATTGACCAATCTCTATATTAATTGTAGATTTTAGTATCACTATGGCCTTGGATATTATGCTGGTCCAAGAAATCATCCAAGCCCCTCATTAACAGAATCAGCATCACAACATCATCCGGGAGTGCATTCCCCAACCTCACTCTGAGGACACCATGCCAATTTTGGCCATCAGCCGAGCCAGTACTTACCAGCAGAGATCTGCACATCTACAACAAAACGCTCAGGCCGGGGAAATTTTGTTGGTTTGCTTGAAAGCTCAGTAATAGCCACCATTATTCTGTCCCAAAGAGACAGCAGAGCTTCTGGATCCTTTAGTGATCGAATAGAATCTGAGGGTACAGTCAGGATAACATTCTCTGTAACCAGCTCAGCCCAAGGAGCAGGCAACTTGTGAATTGAATGTAACCAGGAATCAAGGCTGGTTTCACCTGTGGGAGGAAAGAGCAATCTGAAGGTCACACAAGTAGAAAAGATGCTGGACAGGGTTGGGGCAGACCAGGGTGAGGTTGGTGGTGGAACAGGCATGGCCAGACACACCTTTAGATCTGGGTTGGCAGTGTTCTTTTTTACATTGTCAGTGAGCCCAGTTTCTATATGGGGTATTACATTATCAATAGAAAGTGCTAGGGTACTATTAAGAAAAATCTAGTCCCATCATCAGCCTTGCATAGATATCGAAAGAACTGTTGTGATCATTAAGTTAGGGATGCACAGAATTCAGGATTCGCCCAGGATTTAGCCTTTTTCAGCAGGATTCGGATTCGGCCGAATCCTTCTGCCCGACCGAACCGAATCCGAACCCTAATTTGCATATGTAAATTAGGGGTGGGGAGGGAAATTGTGTGACTTTTCGTCACAAAACAAGGAAGTAAAAATTTGGCCGAATCTTTCACAAAGGATTCGGGGGTTCGGCCAAATCCAAAATAGTGGATTCGGTGCATCCCTACATTGAATTAAAAACCACATGGTTGCAGGCCACACTTTCATATACAGTAGTCTATTTGAATGTAACATTTTGCGTAGTCGCCAGGATAGAAGGCTTTAGTTGCCTTGGCACATTTGATAGGAATACCTATGACCGAGGCTGCTGGTGGAGGAGCGACAAAGGGCCTGGGGGAAATTTGTAGCTGTGGGAGTCCCTGGCTACCATAAAAGAGGAAGTGGCTAGCCTCTGAAGTGTGAATCTGGGCTTTCCTATGCTAGTGAGGGGTAGGCACAGGCAGGGTAAAAATAGGCTCCCTTGTTGTTGGGACTGTGGGACCCCGAGACATATGGGTAGCACCCACCCCAACTATGGGCAAATTTACTAAAGGTGAAAGTGAAATGAGAAGTAATTTCCCCTCAACATCGCCAATTTACTAAAGGCAGAATATATCAAGTTTTAGAGAATTAACTTTGCAGTGGTGAAAATTCTCTTTGCATTGCAGCAAATTCATCTCTCTCCTGCAGGTGCAATGTCTCCAGCGAAAATTCTCCAATTCACAAGTGCACAATAACGTATTTTCGCAAATAGAAATTTCTCCAGGTTGGCGAAATACTATTGTAAAAATAGAGCAGGCACTTAACAGTTCGCCCTTTAGTGAATCTGCCCCTTTGTGATGTAAAGAAATGTAAGAAGTGTAAAGAATATGATGGACAGGATAAAGGAGTGATGGTAATGTGTAAGCGGTGCAGGTTGACAGACTCAATTATGTGTTTGAATGTGTCTAAGACTGTATAATAATAATATTAATAATATATATTCTTAGTTGTTCAGGTTGTGACTGCACATTTTTATTTATTTTAATATAAGGGGCGGTTCACCTTTAATTTAACCTTCAGTATGTTATAGAACATTTCATTTGGTCTTCATTTTTCTTTTTTATTGTTTTTGAATTATATGACTTCTTACTCTTCTCTGCTTTCAAATGGGGGTCACTGACCCCATCTAAAAACAAATGCTCTGTAAGACTACAAATATATTGATATTGCAACGTTTTATTACTCCTCTTTCTATTCAGGCCTCTCCTATTCATATTCCAGTCTCTTATTCAGATCAATGCATGGCTGCTAGGGTAAGTGGAACCCTAGAAACCAGGTTGCTGAAATAGCTGGAGATGCTGCTCGAGGGAGAGTTATGATGGCCGGGGCAAGACCCGGTGTGGAGGTAAATAAAGTGCTGAAACAATAAAGCTGGAATCTGGTTGAGTGGCTGAGCCTTCCATATATTCTATTTGAACAATCCTAGAGGCTGTAAGATGTACTCGGTATTTGTGCTGTAGTCAGTGTTTTATATACAGCACACTTAGGGCAGTGGCACACGGCAGTGGCGGGCCAAGCCAACCGGGTGCCCTAGGCTCCCCTCCACAATCTCCTCCATGCTCCCCTCGGCGATCGGTCGCGCGGACGTGCGCGCTCCTGAAACCATTGTGCGCATAACGCCAGAGGGGAGAGTGTCACAGCGCTGGAGGCAGGGAGGCAGAGCAAAGCGTGGTGAGAGGCGGGGAAAGTGACTGAGGGGAGGGGAGGGAGGCGGGGAAAGTGACTGGGGAGATGGGGTAAAGCGCTTGAGGGGAGGGAGGCGGGGAGGAGCGCTGGAGGAGTGGGAGGAGCAGCGAACATGGACTAGGGGTAGGCAAAAGTTAGGTACCTGCCCAGCGCCCCCCTTTCGTTGCGCCCTAGGCAGGTGCCTCTTCTGCCTACCCCTAGTTCCGGCCCTGGCACACGGGGATTTGTCGCCCGCAATTTATATTTTGCCACCGAAAATGCTACTCCATTGCCAGCAATTGAAATCGTTGGTGCATGTCCAACTTCTCGCTAAATCATCCTCAGATGCAATTTCAGGCGATTTAGTGATAAGTTGGACATACCTCCGACGATTTTAATGCAGAAGCATTTTCAGGAGATTTGCCGGCCACAGCCACGTCAAGAAAATCGTGGGTGACAAATCTTCCTGTGTGCCACTGCCCTTAGAGACGTATTCAGCTAACCTTTATTATTTATAGATTACGTCTAGAGAAGCAACGTAGGAATATTACCTTTTATATAGATTGGGGCTGGTTCTGCTCCATACACCTTGACTGGGACTGTCCCAAAGTTGCTGTTAGCCTTCACAATGATGTACAGGAGACCTCCCCAAAAACTGGATACAAAAACCTTTTGCCTATCAACATGACTTCTGCGAATAACGACTGGAGCGCGACTAAGCTCATCTTTAGAGCTCAAATCATCCGCCTGGCAGCCAATCTGCACCTGTTATTAACACCAAACACAAGACTTATATATATATATAGATATGTGGTGTGTGTGAGTGCAATGTTTTTAATGTAGTTATGTGCTACATAAAATAGCTTGACTTTCCTCAAGCACTTAAAGGGCTAAATTAAATTTTCTCTGTAGCAGCAGTCATGCTTAGAGTTGCCACCTTTGGGGCCTCATAGTTCAGGCAGGGGTACGGCCGTGTGATGTCACAGGTGTGACATCATGGGACGGAGCTATGACTTTGCGATTTGAAGATCGTTGCATTGGTCTAGGAGAATCCTGCCTGGTTTTCCCAATTTGGAAACCAGCCAGGTAGCTTTGACTCAGGCAACCCTTCTGAAAGCCAGGCTGTCCAGGTGGCAACCCTACTCATACTTATACATACATACTGTACATACATATTACACTCCTGGTAACTTTAAGAGGTCGAATTAAGTTTTTTTTTTAGATCAGAATCTCAGCTCTGATATGTAAGTGGAGGATTGAGGGGCATCAGGAAAACCACTTCACAGGATAGTCCCAATTGCGACACCTCAACCCACAGTCCCAGGTACTGAAATGTCCCAACTTTCTCTTTGATCTCCTGCACTGAACAGCCAGAAAAAGATACAAAGTTTCTAAATCTTAAGTGGCTTTTGGCAGAGAGATCAGAATACATGGCAGGTGCACTTGGATACTTTTGTAATAATTTAAGATAAGCAAAGAAACAATTGTAAAAATGTAAGATAAGCAAACTGTGACTTTCAGTTTAAGGGTTAGTCCACACGAGGAGTTTCAGGGAGATTATGTTGCCTGGCAACTAATCGTCTCTTCTTCAGGGCAACAATGTCCCTGAACTGCCTTTGCGTGTCTTTCCATCCGCTATAATGAAAAGTTGTGGAAAACGAAGCGCCGTGTGTGCTTTAGCGCAGTTTTCATTATAGCGGACGGGAAGAAATGCGAAGGCAGTTCGGGGAGATTGTCGCCCCGAAGAAGAGGCGATTAGTCGCCAGGTGACTAAATCTCCCCGAATCTCTTTGTGTGGACTAACCCTAAAGGGCAATTCACCTTCATTAGCAAAACTGTAATAACACATAAAAACCAGGCAAATTTGGAACATGGTAATTAGGGGGCGTGGTCACAAAAATGGGCATGGCCAAAATGTTTTGCTCTTTTTGTCCCTCTTTCTATTTCCAAAATGTTGGGAGGTATGGGATTGTGAGCCCCATGTGGTTGACTTTATGTGATCTCTATGTGACCCTCTATTGCTTAGTTACCTGGAAACCTTGGTGCACGGCTGAGGCAGGGAACTTGAGAACTGCTGTCTTTCTGGGAGCCAAGTAAAGGCCAGTGCTTCTCCAGGCGTCTTCACCTAGGATAAAGAAATATCACACTTGACGAGTCTCACTAGGTGAGCAAAAACATCTATATTGCAGATTTTCCAGAATAAGGTGGCGATTGTGTTATTGTTGTTGGAGAAGCAGAGCTGATTTACTAACATATAGGGTACGGTATTTTTTACATCAAACTGACAATAACACACCATAACAATACACACCATAAGAATATTCTAATGCACTTTTATGGAGCTGGTTCAGAAATCCTTAATAAATTAAAAACATTATATATATGTTTATTGTATAATATAAATACTGTGCTGTTGCTGTAGGTTAAATTCCAGCCACAGTTCTATCTCCATGGCTCCTTTATGTTCTGTCCTCTCACACGCCTAAAACATACAGGCAGGTTAACTGGCTCCTGATAAAATATACCCTTTTGTGTGTTTGACTTTGATAGGGACCTTAGATTGTAAGCGCCAATGGGGCAGGAACTTTTAATTTCGTTATGCAAAAATAAAATAAAAATTGTTTGCCATTCCCCTTTACTGAAGAAGACCTTACCTGGATTTGAGGCATTGATATTAACATCGATTGAAGGTTCCTTCTCCAGAATATTTGATTCATCACACGAATGGCTCACATTATAGGATTCATGTGCCACATGTAGGAGTAATGCTTCTTTGGAGTTGCTTCTTATGGGCGACTTCTCACTGACATTGGGTATATAAGCATTAATCATCTTTAGAAGCTGACTCTGAATGGAGCTGGTGATGGGACAGGCTGGGAGCCTCACAAAAGCAGAGACATCTCGCATGAGATTGGCAATCCAGGAGCTAAAGGCAGGCTGCAGTTCTGCACCACTTTTGAGCTCAGTTGGCAAACGACGCAGTGCTCTGTGGAAGTGATACTGTTCACTGGTTTCATTGGGACTGATTGCCTTATAGATGCCCTGAGGAATGGTTCTACACAGAATGCTAATACCAAACTTGTTCAGTATTTTGTTTCCAGGGTAGTGAGTGAGAACATTGCAGGTCGGATTCTGATAGGACCACCACCAGGCATGGCCAGCAATAAGAAGTCCTCCCCCCTCTGCAACAAATTGATGGATTGACTTTGCTTCAGCATCGCTGTAGGAGTTGCAGCAGTAGACACTTAGATTGGGGACTAAGTTTGATACCAGACAGGGGATGTTTTCCTTCTGCAAAACCTCAGAAAAGTCTTTCAGGTCAGAATGAACCCCAATTCTTCTCTTGTGGCCTATGTCTAGCCAAGAGATGGCATTAAGCATTAAAGTTTTTAGTTCTGGTAGGGAGAGGTAAACTTCATGTGTGACCACAACCACCCGCCCTTTGCCGTAATATGTTGCGCCAACAAAACATTGTTTGTTTTCACTCAACCCAACTGGAAAGGACAACGCTCCATGCAAGAGAAGATCTGAAGAGATTGCCAACCCTCTGATGTCCAGTTGAGAAACCCCATTCAGAAGGAATCTCTGATCGACTGAGAAGTCATAACTGTGCAAGAGAGACAGAGACAATTCTGAGGTTATTAAAATCATCAGAATAATGAAACTTACCCAACATAATTATCCTATAAGTGACACATTAAAGAGACCTATCAAATTAGCAGTAAATATTGGCCTTTTTCACTCAATCTACCATTTTATGATGTTCTGTGATTCACTTGGTGAAAACCTGCAAAGACCCATAAGTGAAGAGCTCAGACCTCTGAATAAATAACTTTTTATGGTGCCGGGTGCTATGCTAGAGGGCCCACACCTGCCACAGGGGTCACAGACACATATGTAGCACACTAAGTAAAAGTTTATTTAGTATTAAAACATACAAAGTAAGGCAACATTATGGGTCTTTATCAAGCCTTTGTTTTTCAACGAAGGGGAGTTATTTCCCCAAAAATGTTGCTCTATCCTCACAAGTCTGTGGCTGTCCCTGATGTGCATCTGAAAAATCTGAATATTGCAGGATACTATTGGTACAAAGACACGTCTACATGCTAGCTTACAGCAGCCAATGACGGCCAAGAGCTGTGTCTGATACTTCCACACTTCCCACAGTTCAGTTCTTAAAGTTACCTTTAAAAACCCCCACCCTACATAGACCCCCCCCCCCATGCCGGTCTCATTCGGAAGAGAAGAAGATGGCGCCTGTGAACTCCAATGCCTGAATCTGCACCAATGGGTAAGTAAAACGTTAGGGGTATTTGCCTGGGGTAACACTTAGGCTGGAGGGAGGGGGGTCTATGTTGGGTAGGGGGTAGGTTTTTTTTTTAAGTTTAGGGTTGAATTCTCCTTTAAAGAAGAAACAACCTATGTCCAGTTTATATAAAAAGAGGTCAAAGTGAAGAAAATGGTCTAAATGACTTACAGGCACGTTTTCTGCTAAGACCTGAGAAGTGTCACTGTCCCCTTTAAGACCACACCGTTTTGCCTATCCTGGTTTTGCTGGTTGATTCTTCAATATTATTTATTATTTACCATGTACTTTATATAGAACAATATAAATAGACATATAGATACTCACTCTGTGTAAAGTGGAACATGCGGCATATTTTTAGTAACAGAGAAATCTCCTTTCTCTCCGTAGTCACTGGTGAAGTGCACCCCACAAACACATACGATTTTGTTCCCTGGAAAATGGTGCAGAACATTCTCTTTATGGCTGTAGGACCAGTGCCAAGCCTGAGCCCCAATCAGCAGGCCTCCTCCCTCTCGTACAAATGAGATGATCTCCTCAGCTTGGTGGCCATCATATCCGTTAGTACAGAAGACGCCCAGGCCCTGAATCAGGGTGGAAGTTTTTTGGACTTTGTACCCGGAGGCAGAGAGATTTTTTGCTAATAGGTGCAATTTATTATGCACTCCAATGTTGGCGTTTGAATTTGGACTCAGCCAAGATACAGCATTTTTCAAAAAGACCATAAAGGTTTCCCTGTTGAGATAATCCTCATGGGCCAAAACCACTACTTTCCCATTTCCATAGCGAGAAGCAGCGATGAGAACATCTTTTCTGGGAGACACCAGCACAGGGAATGCAGAGTCCCCTGTCAGCAGCAGCTTGCACGGAACCGCCTCCCCAGTGAAACTCAGAGAATCAACACCACGGACCAGAGACTGGTAATCTTCATTAGCCGCCATATTGCTGAGGAAACAAGCAGGTAACACTAATAGTTAGAAAACCCTTTTGTTAAAAGGCACATCATTATACACTGGTGTAGCATAGGGACTAGTGTGCCGGGACATGTGGATCATCATCTTGGTTAAGTAAATCTGTTTAATTCATTTATTACTTGAATGTGAGTGAGACATTGCTCACTAATGGTTCACCAGAAGGCTTAATCATTTACCCTGCATATTGTGTTCATATGTGTTATTAATGTTAATGAATACAAATTATGAATATTAATAAAGGTTCACCTCTTTATTACAACTGGTATTTTATAACATTGCATAAGTACATAATGCCCTTGGGCCAATTGCCAATCCTGCCTTTTGCTGAAACTGTTTTTTTTTTTTTTTAAAAAACACCAGTTAATAGCTGTTCCTACAGAATCCTGCACTGAAATCTAATTTTCAAAAGAGCAAACACATTTTTAAAATGTCTATTATTATATTTAATTTTGAAATTTAATGTGGGACTAGACATGTCAGTTTCCCAGGTACCCTCAGTCATGTGACTCGTGCTCTAAAAAACTTCAGTCACTCTTTACTGCTGTGCTGCAAATTTTAGTGATTTCACACCTTCCCTTTCCCCCCAGTAGACTATTAACAGAATAATGGGACGGTAGCAGGATACCAACTCCCTGATACCGTCCTTGCCCTGCCTAGTGGTAGATATGAGAATAGCACCAATAATAAAACACCAAAGTCCTACCACGACTCCTCCAGTTACAATGGGGCAAATTCACTAAGTGCCGAAGCGCCTAACGCTAGCGTCAATTCGCTAGCGTTGGGCATTTTCGTTACTTCGCAAATTCACTAACGAACGCTGGCGTAAATTCGCTAGTGTTACTTCGCACCCTTACGCCTGGCGAATTTTTGCTACGGCCGTAACTACGCAAATTCACTAACGTGCGCAGTGTACTGAACGCTACCTTTTACGCTAGACTTCCTTCGCCACCTCAGACCAGGCGAAGCGCAATAGAGTAGATAGGGATTGCTTCAAAAAAAGTTCAAATTTTTTCTAAGTCCCAAAAAACACTGGCGTGTTTTCTATATTATGGGTGATAGGCTGAAAAAGATCGAAAATTTTTATGGGGCTCCCCTCCTTCCCCCCTACATTTCCTAACTCATGGCAACTTAACTATACAGTGGGCACATGTGTAGGGCAAAATAAAAATTTTATTTGATGTTTTGAAGGTTTCCCAGGCATTTGTAGTGATTCTACGTATTCCTCCATTGAAATTTGAATTTGACGCCGTATGCAAATTAACCATCGCTAGCGTAACTTCGCTTCGCTTAGCGAATCAACGCTAGCGCAACTTCGCAACCTTACGCTACCCCTGTGCGCAACTTCGGATTTTAGTGAATTTGCGGAGCACTGGCGAAACTACGCCTGGTGAAGTGAGGCGAATTGCGGCGAAGTTGCGCCTGGCGCAACTACGAATCTTAGTGAATTTGGCCCAATAAGTAGGAGAAACAAACGGCTTATCTGAAAGCAGTTCGATTGTGAAATGTTGGCTCTTTTTGAAAGCTCAGAATCACAATGACCTGATATGGCTGCCTGCACACCAATATTACAACTAAAAATATACATTTGAGGGTTGAAGATAAATAACATTTTCTAATTGGACCAGTGTTGTTAGTGGAGTACCGCAGGGCTCTGTACTAGGTCCCTTGCTTTTCAACTTGTTTATTAATGACCTGGAGGTGGCCATTGAAAGTACTGTTTCTATTTGTGCAGATGAGACTAAATTGTGCAGAACTATAGGTTCCATGCAGGATGCTGACACTTTGCACAGTGATTTGTCTAAGTTGGGATTTAATATAGATATGGGTATATATCATTTATGTGAGTAGGGAGGGGTGTGTGTATGGATGCTGGGTTTTCATTAAGAGGTGTTGAACTTGATGAACTTGGACTTTGTCTTTTTTCAACCCAAATTAACTATGTAGCTATGTAAGAATAACATTTTAAATGGTAGAACAGAAAGGTCATTTATGCATATTCCTTTGAGGTTGAACTAAAATACAGTTATATGTATATTACTACAGTTTAAACACTAATAAAATTAAGTTACATATGCTGCCAGACAATTTTTGAACGTTTGGAGTTGTATATTTTGAATGTTTGCATGGTTCATTCTTTATATTATGTTTATCTGGGATCTGTGTGGTTTTTTTTCCTAGTGGAAATCCCCTGAGGTGTACTCCTTGGCCACTAGGTGGAGGCACCGCAGTAGAGGTAAAGTAAATGATCCTGGTAAAGTATCAAGAAACGCTTACATACATGTTTTTTTTAGGGCAACCAAAGCTTTCAAAATGTGTTGGAATTCCACTTCTGTAACAAAATACAGGTTTCTTAATGCCAAAAAATACAAAATGTTCATGTGTGCGTGTGCATCTACCCCAGGAATCTAAAAACTTTTAAAATAACACATTCTGACAAATCCAAAATGGGTAAACATTTCTTTCTGCTACAAACTACCCAATTGCAATGCTTTGCTAAAGTAATTTTTTGTAATAAGAAAATGATTTACATTTCAGAATTTTCAAACAGGTAATAAGATCAAACATCCTAAATATGAATGCCAAGGGTGTACAGAACAGTTTGATGCCTAAGGTATTTGGCATGTAAGGACTCCAGCATAAATATACCCCATATGATCTTTTATTTTTGTTATTTCAACAACTGCAAAATCAACAGATTTGCTGCTTTTTAGTAAAGCCATAAAAATACATTTCATCCAAAAAGCTAAATATTTGGAGAGTACAGTTTCCTGAATCCAAAATGGGCAAATATATCATTCTACTCCAAACTTGCAAACAGCAAAACGTTCCTAAATTTAGCAACTTTAATGTTTTTTGCTTCCTCTGTAGTTACACCCCTGCCTAACTTTTGGCACCCCCAAGTATAAAATTACTTTCCATATCCTTTAACCCTATTTTTAATTTTATTTTCTCAAGTTTTTTGCTGTCCCCTCATGTTCTATAACATTTCATTGAGTGCCTTTTAAGTGTAGTTTTCCCAAATGTTACACCATAGTTTTGGCCTCTTTTCCTTAAAAAATATTTTTGTGAAATATTTTAAAGGGGTTCGTCACCTTTGCGTTAACATTTAGTATTTAGTATTTAGCTCCGCAGTTTGCAATTTTCAGCAATCTGGTTACTACGTTTCAAATTACCCTAACAACGGAATACTAAGGACTGAATATAAAGATGAGTAACAAAAAGTAGCAATAATAATACATTTGTAGTCTTACAGAGCATTTGTTTTTTAGATGGGGTCAGTGACCCCATTTGAAAGCTGGAAAGAGTCAGAAGAAGAAGGCAAATAATTGGCCCAACCTAGGGTGACTTTGATGTGGGACTTTCCATAACACTTGTATTTTTGCCAATAAAAACTTTTTTAAATAGTTTTTCTTGAAAATTGCAATAAAATCATTTTGAAATATGTCCTTAAAATATTTTTTATTTTTGTGGTATTTACAGCCCTTTTATTATTATTATTATTATTATTATTAATGTATTTTTAGAGCACCAACATATTTTGAAGAGCTGTAAAAAGAGTTCACATGAATTACATACATTTAACATATAACATACATAACAACCTGCACCGGTAAAAAAGGTGAGACAGACAATGTGCAAAAGAGCTGTGTAGGAGTTGGCAAGATCAGAAATAAGCAGGTAAGAGATGTGGCATATGGTATGGCATTTGGTAGATTAACTGAATGAGGGTAGGTTTCTCTAAATAAGTGTGTTTAAGAGATCTTTTGAAAGCAGAAAGGTTGGGAGAGAGTCGGACATAGCTTGAGAGAGAATTCCAGAGGAGGGGTGCAGCCCTTGTCTTGAATGCGAGCGTGTGAGGAGGTAATGTCAGAAAAGTTGAGGAGCAGGTCATTAGAGGAGCTTAGTAAGTGGTTGGGTGAGTATATAGAGATAAGTCCAGAGATGTAGGGAGGGGTATTTTGGATATGTTTCTTAGGTGAAAGTGACATGATTTAAAAAGTGACTGGATATGAGGAGAGGACAGGGCAGAATCTAGGATAACCCCAAGGCACCGGGCCAGAGGAGACGTGGTGATAGTGGCATTGTTAACTACAATAGATACTTCTGGAATGTTACAGGTGTTATTTGGCGGAATGAGAATCATTTCCATTTTAGAGAGGTTTAATTTAAGGTAGCGTTGTGACATCCAAGTAGAGATAGCGGACAGGCAGAAGGAGACCCAAGACCTGATTGATATCAGGAGATGAGAGATAGATCTGAGTATCGTCAGCATAGAGGTGGTATTGGAAACCATATGAGTTGATTAATTTGCTGAGAGAGGAAGTATAGAAAAAAAATAAAAAGGGGCCCAGGACAGAACCCAGAGGAACCCCAACAGAGAGAAGAAGATAATCCATTGTAGGAGACACTGAAGGAACATTTAGTGAGATGATTAGTGAGAACCAGGACAGGGCAGTGTCACAAAGGCCAAGCGAATAGAGGAACAGGAGAGGATGATCCACAGTGTCAAATGCAGCCGAGAGATCAAGAAGTATTAGTAATGAGAAGTGGTTGCTGGCTTTTGCTGTTAAAAGGTCATTAGTTAGTTGGGTTAGGGCAGTCTCAGTGGAGTGTTGATGCCTAAAACCAGATTGCAGGAGGTCCAGCAGGTTATTGTTAGAGAGGAATATCGTTAGTCGGTTGTAAACTAGATGCTCAAGTAGTTTGGTTATGAAAAGCAGCAGAGGATAGGATGGAGGTTATCAAGGGATCAAGAGAGGGCTTTTTTCAAAATGGGGGTGACAATAGCATGTTTTTGTTGAGAAGGAAAGATTCCAGTTTAGAGCGAGAGATTAAATAGATTAGTTAAGACTTTGATTAGGCAGGGATTGGTATTGTGGAGAGGTTTATAAGGAATGGGATCAAGTGGGCAGGTGGTAAGGTTAGAAGAGGCCAACAGTTTTGAGACTTCCTCATCAGTGACAGAGAATAAGGAGCACAGGAGAGACTGGGGAGTGTGGAGGAGGAGTGGTGAATATCTAGGTGGGTTTAATAGTGTAATGTCACGTCTGATATTGAAGTACTCAGCAATATATTGGGCAGAGACAAATGTGCATGGAGGGGGTGTGGAAGGGGAAAGAATAATGTTAAGGGTACAGAAAAGTGGGGAAGTTTTTTTAGAAAGGGAGTTAATGAGTGAAGTAAAGTACAGTATGTTTGTTTGGATAGGGAAGGCTGGTGTTAAAGGAGCGTAGGGACTTCTGTGCTCCAAAAGTCCAATTCTAAGCGGGATTTGCTCCAGTAACACTCAAGTGCGCGTGAATGTCATTGGAGAGCTTTTGTATGAGCAGTATGCCATGGTTGAAGCGGTTTGGGTCTAGTGCATTAGGTTTTGTCAGGAGCAAGTTCATTGAGGGCAGTGGTGAGTGTGCTTTAGTAGGAAGAGCTAGCCATATTAGGACAGGAGGTGGCTGAGATATTAGAGTGAACAGAGTCAAAGGATGAGGTGAGCCCTACATTTTGTTATATAGTAGAATTACACAAAAACACAGATTTAGAAAGCAAATGAAAAATGAACTTCTGCTGCCATTTAAATGGTCAATGGCAAGGTTTTAAAAGCGGAGACTTTTCAAAAAATACATTAGGCATAATGATTAATAGAGAAAATTATAAACCTGGGAATAGGCAACTTTTGCTATTTTAGTGATCAGAAATATCCTCCCACCAGCTCTTATGTTAAAAGGGCATGCAATGAATACTTACTGTGATGCAGACAGAGATATATGGTGCAGTGCCAGTGAACAGCAGAACGGGTCCTCAAAAAGCTGCCCTGTATTAAAACGGAGGTAATCAATTCATATAAATTCCAAATCACGGCTAATTAATCTCAAAAAACCTTCTAAGCTGCTGCCTGAGTAAGACCTGTAGTCACAATGGGAAAATAAGCAGACAGCTGAAAGCAGTATTATGAAATGTAATATGTTGTTTATTAGGACAGTACTAACATGTTACATGTTGTGGGGCCCAGCCCTTGAGTTCTAATAAACAACACATTGTTTATATTTACAAAATATTGCTTTCAGATGTCCTGTTATTTGTCTCCTTTTCTGTTAAAGGAGAAGGAAAGGCCTATTTACTTGGGGGTGCCAAAAGTCAGGCACCCCTAAGTGATTGTATTTACTTAACCGAAACCCCGGGGCCAGTGCTCCTTTCAACAAAAAATGGCACCAGTCCGAGGTTCTTCCAGCGAGCACCATGGAGTGATTGTCTTCATGCTTCTTCTTTCTTCAAACTTACTGCATGCGCAGTGGAACGTAATCGGCAACTTCTTTTAAAGTTTGGCTTTTTGCTCCACTGCGCATCCATGCGATAAAAGAAGTAAGCGATCACTCTGTGGTGCCTGCTGCTGATAGGAACACTGGCCCGAGGTAAAGTATATACAATCACTTGGGGGGTGCCTAACTTTTGGCACCACAAGTAAATTCAGCATTTACTTCTCCTTTAAAAGTGATATAGAGTCATGGAAGTGAAAAAGAGCAATTCTTCCCCTTTACAAAGTACTTGGCAATAAGGGAATGGCCAAAACTTTTGTAGTCTGAGTATTGGATTTTCCCTAGCATACACATCAACCTCCCCCAGATTTCATGGCAGTTACTGGGATTTGGAGCCCTTCCCTGATTGCTTAAGGTCAAGGGTGTAACTACAGATTGAGCAGACCCTGCGGCTCTTTGTTTAAGAGAAGCCTGTATTTCAGTAGAAGTTGCTTGTGGGTTTTTCTTTACGTCCTCAAAATGAATTGGTTGATGTCAGCAAGTGCCAGTTAGATGTGAATAAGACGTTTTTCAGCAGAATCCCACACAATTGACAGACTTTTTTCCTACCTGCCTCTTCGGAAACTGTTAGTTGTAGCGTATGTGTGGCAATTTTGTGGTGTATGTAACAATATTGTGGTGTTTGTATAATATTTTGGTGAGAAATAACCACTAACTGATTCCAGTGATTCCAGTGAATCTATGGGGTAAATTTACTACAGGGCGAAGTGACTAATTTACTAACGGGCGCTGGTGTAAATTCACTAGCAAAGGAGATGTAGTGCTACTTCTCACTCTAACCCCAGGCGGATTTTCACTCTGGCGAATGGACGCGAACTACGCAAATTCACTAAGATTACCTCTTGCGCTAGACTTGCCTTCGCCACCTCAGACCAGGTGAAGTGCAATAGAGTAGATAGGACTTCAAAAAAAAAAAAAAAGTCTAATTTTTCTAAGTCCCAAATTTCAGGGTGATGGGCTGATAAAGATCATAATTTTTTTTAGGGTACCCAGCTTCCCCCCTACATTTCCTAACATATGGCACATAAATTATACACTAGGCTCATGTGTAGGGCAATATAACAACTTATTTTATTTCATTAAGGTTCCATGGGCTTGTGTAATGTAATGTATTTGCTGCAACATACAGTATATGTCCATTGAAATTTAGGGAGTGTCAGGGAGCTGTTATCTTGTTACATTCCCATTGTTCTCATGATCGGTTGCTGGGGGGAAATGGAGGGGGTGATATCACTCCCCTCTTACGGTACAGCAGAAAAGAGTGACTGAAGTTCACGTCACATGACTGAGGGCACCTGGAAAACTGGCCCCACACCAAATTTCAAAATCAAATATAAAAGAAAAACTGTTTGTTCTTTTGACAAACGGATTTCAGTGCAGAATTCTGCTGGAGCAGCCCTATTAACTGATGTTCTGTCCTGTGACAGAATATTCTTTAATACAGTAATGACAGATAGTTGTTATGCATGTACCCCAAACTGACAAAATATGGAGTAAGATACACTCTGGGAATTTAAGTTGTATAAAGTGATCTTTAATGGACAAAGTGAGTAACATGTTGCACCCAGTGGCTTCAAAGTGGGTGCTTATTTTTGAATTTTTGAATCGTTTGAAGGCAAGTTTTGGTTGGTTGCATACAAAACAGTTGTACTACTAAATAGAGCCAGTCCTCAAAGGGGCTACCAGATGGTCAAAGAAGGTTAATAGTGACATAATGGAGATGGGCAATGATATCACAGGGGGCAGGGAATGGGCAGGGAATTTGCAGAGATATTAAACAACCCCATATCATGAGAAAATTATCCAGTCCTGTTTTTTAGGTCTGATTTCCTCTTCACACTAAAGAATAACATAAAATTAGGTCTCAAAAAATACCTGGACTGGATCATTATCTCCCTCATGACATGAGGTTGGTTGACAGTTCTTCATTTGTGGCTCTCTATAAGCAGTATATTATGGTAATGATATGCACATTGGGCTTCAAACTTATTTACCCATTTTGGATTGGGAAGAATGTGTACTTTCTAAAAATATGGGTTGTTATGGGGTCTAAAAATGGTGTTTTCATGCTGTTAGTGGGATTTTTGGCCTTGCAATCTAAAGTATGACAATTGGTGAAGGGTTGCTTTGGAAATTTGGTTGTGCACTGCTGGGAGTTTTTGATCTGTACAAGTCCAACTATACATATTTGGTGCTGGTGAGCCCAAGAGATACGGCACTTTCCAAATCACTTGTATATTTGACAATACAGAAATGTATTAGGCATTATGATTAATAAATCAATATAAGCATAAACCTTAGAATAAGCAACGTTTACTATTTTAGTGACCAGAAAATAAAGGTCATGAAATTAATACTTACTTTGATGCAGACAGCGATATTTGGTGCAGTGCTGGTCAACAGTAGAATGGGTCCTCAAAATGCTCTCCTGTATTAAATTGGATGTACCGTATATACTCGAGTATAAGCCGACCCGAGTATAAGCCGAGGTACCTAATTTTACCTACGAAAACTGGGAAAACTTATTGACTCTAGTATAAGCCTAGACACAACTACAGCCCCGTCTCCCAGCAGCGCACATTCTGCCAAAGCGACCCCCCCAGCGATCAACCGGACTTCTTTGCAAAGTTGATGGTGACAGAGAATTGCCAAACGGATTACTGTGTGCATTGTCCCACTGTCCCACTACCATGTGCAGAGGGTGCTGTGTGATATTGCCATCACTGTTAATCCTTCATATAACCAACAGAGGGTGCTGTGTGATATTGCCATCACTGTTAATCTTTCGTATAACCAACAGAGGGCGCTGTGTGATATTGCAGTCACTGTTATTCTTCCATATAACCAACAGAGGGTGCTGTGTGATATTGCAGTCACTGTTATTCTTTCATATAACCAACAGAGGGCACACTGTTATTCTTTCATATAACCAACAGAGGGCACTGTGTGATATTACCGTCACTGTTATTCTTCCATATAACCAACAGAGGGCGCTGTGTGATATTGCAGTCACTGTTAATCTTTCATATAACCAACAGAGGGCGCACTGTTATTCTTTCATACAACCAACAGATGGCGCTGTGTGATATTTCAGTCACTGTTATTCTTTCATATAACCAACAGATGGCGCACTGTTATTCTTTCATATAACCAACAGAGGGCGCACTGTTATTCTTTCATATAACCAACAGATGGCGCTGTGTGATATTCCAGTCACTGTTATTCTTTCATATAACCAACAGAGGGCGCACTGTTATTCTTTCATATAACCAACAGAGGGCATTGTGGGATATTGCAGTCTCTCCCCAAGTGAACTGTTGGTATAGGAATGATTAAAAGTGACTGCAATCTCAGCTATTCGGGTCGGGTACCGCTGACCCGAGTATAAGGCGAGGTAGACTTTTTCAGCACATTTTGGATGCTGAAAAACTCGGCTTATACTTGGGTATATATGGTAATCAATTCATATAAATTCCAAATCACGGCTAATAAATCCAAAAGAGCCTTCTAAGCTGCTGCCTGAGTAAGACCTGTAGTCACAATGGGAAAATAAGCAGACAGCCGAAAGCAGTATTATGAAATGCAATATGTTGTTTATTAGGACAGTACTAACATGTTACATGTTTTGGGGCCCAGCCCTTGAGTTCTAATAAACAACACATTGTACTTTAAAATATTGCTTTCAACTGTCTTATTTTTCTCATTTTCTGTTAAAAGGGATATCGAGGCATGGAAGTGAAAAAGAGCAAATTTCCCCATTTACCTCTCCTCTGCCTTTTTGCTTGTTATGGTGAATCCCAGATGTCTAGAGCAGGGTGGGAGAAGGACAAAAGGAAAGGAAGAAGGCAAAATTAACTAGCACAAATTGTTCCTAACTTGTAATGTGAAACACAGGAATAATCATTGGGCCCCTCAGGGCTGGGCCAAGGTATTTTGGCACCGTAGGCAAGGTCTTCAATCAGTGCCCCCACTCATTACCATTTCCCACCTTACCATTCATATTGGCACCTGTGCCGGCAGCCATCATGTTGCTCCTTGTAACTGTGCCAGCATCAATCATATTGCCAGCATAAGCTAAAACATCCATCATATAGCTACCCCCAATCTGTACCTATGCCCAGCGGCAGCCCATAAAATTCTATATATTTCCCCTAATTTGTACCTGTGCCAGCAGGAGCCACAAATTCCATCACCTTGCCCCAAACATCTGTGTACCTGTGCCCCATGTACCTAAGTCAGCAGCAGCCAATTCCTCATATTTCCCCAATCTGTACTTGTGCCAGCAGCAGCCAAAAATCCATCATATTGTCCCCAAATATGTACCAGTGTGAGCAGCAGCCAAAAAATCCATCATATTGCCCCTAATCAACTGTTTACCTGTGCAGGCACCAACCAAGATATTGCCCACAAACGTACCTGTGCCAGCAGCTGCCAAGAGGGAGGTGGGGAGTGCTTCTGTCCGCAATACGAATCAAGGGCAAGAGGGGGTTGGAACAGGTGGTTTATAAAATTGAAAAACACCCTTAAAAGTGTGCCCCCCCCTTGATAGGTCCCTAGGTGGCCACTTACTCTGCCTACCCATAGTTCCGGCTGTTATGACTCAACTATGGTCGCCAACATTTGCTGAGATACCCAGTTTACCCTACATCAGAACTGGACGCTTTTTTCTCATACTTTCTTATGCCCGATCACCCATACATTTCCTCATGACCCATCTGCATTACAATAACCCCTTCCCTTTTTTTGGGCCAAATAAATATCCAGCCATTGGAAATAGCAACAACCCCTTCCTAAAGTGCCAAAACACACATATAAAAAAGTTTTATTGACCCATAATCACTAGTGTACATTTCAGCCTTTCACTGTGCTGATACCTCTATTCCCGGCTAACATTTCATGTAATGTAGAAAATGAACAGCACCATCGATTTGGATGTGGTTTAAAAAGCCTTTATTTGTGCTCTTGTGGGCATCCCCCGCGACGTTTCAGGCCATGTGGCCTTTTATCAAGCTTACTGACCAGTATTTCCATACAACCATTTATACCCTTTAACTCCATCTAGTGGTCAATAAAGTGCATCAGTTATTTTTAAACAAAAAACAAAACAAGCAATTACAATAATTCATAATATAGTGAAAATTACCAATTACATCAATCGAGTGACACCAATAAATAGAAGCTTGATACGGTAAAAAATGTCATAGTGTATCTGTAAAAGAATAAAGACATAGATCATAATTAAAACCCATAATCAATTAAATATAGAATAAAAGAGCCATTCAAGATCACCTAAAAATGGGACTTAAATCATATTCTTTATTCAATCCCCATGGCTCTAAAGTTTCCAATTTCCTAATCCAGAATGCTTCTCGATACAATAGATCCTTGTGTCTATTCCCTCCTCGTTGTTTTATATCTACTGTCTCCAACACTTGGAATTTCAATTGGTTTACTCTATGAGAATGCTCAATAAAATGGCCTGCTACTGCCTGATCTCTTTTTCCAGTATTAATAGCGGACTTATGTTCCCTCATGCGTTCACGAACTGTTCTTTTTGTTTGACCCACATATGCAAGCCCGCAGGGGCATTTGATTATATATATAGCATATGTTGAACTACAGGAATAACGATCTTTGATCTTTATAGGGTATCCTTTCCTAGGATGAAAAACCACATCTCCCTGTTGAACATTGGAGCAACAGTTGCAGTTATAGCAGGGAAAAGTCCCTGCTTTACTGTTCCTGCTCACACTCCTTTGTCTCA
The DNA here is from genome assembly GCF_017654675.1 of Xenopus laevis. Lineage (NCBI taxonomy): Eukaryota > Metazoa > Chordata > Amphibia > Anura > Pipidae > Xenopus > Xenopus laevis. Next base: position 184,697,314 of record NC_054373.1, read on the forward strand.
TATCGGTGTGAACCAGCATAGAGCCTAACGATCTACCCTTTTTGTAGGCTATTATAGGTGGTCTAGTGAACGCATTAATTTGGGGTAAATTGTTTTTTATAAGCGGCCAATGATGCCGTAAAATATTGGCAATTTGTTTACTCAAGGTATTATATTGAGTAACGAAAGTAACATTGTTCTCTCTGTTTTTTGGTTTACCTTTTAACATTTCCTTTCTACTTTGATTTTTAATTTCATTCAATTGCGTCCTAAGGAGGTTATCTGGATATTCTCTTTCACGAAATTTATTGCACATTTCATCCAACCTTTTATCCACTATATCTTCAGATGCGACTATACGTTTAACTCTGCTTAATTGTGATTTCGGCAGAGCTTTCTTTAGCTGTGGTGGATGGAAGGATTTGTAATGTAGCAGCAAATTGCGGTCTGTCGATTTTGTATATAAATCAGTTAATAAACCCCCCTCTGCTTTGTATACCTTGGTATCCAGAAATGGAATTTCATCCAAATGTGAGTTTAGGGTAAACCTTATACAGGGTAAGGCATTATTGATTTCCTGAACGAATAATTCAAGGGTCCAAAGTGGCCCCGCCCATAACGCAAACACGTCATCGATATAACGCATCCATTTCTTGCAATATATTTTAAATAATTCATGTACATAGACAAATTTTGTCTCAAATTGATTCATGAATATGTTTGCGTAGGCGGGGGCCACATTAGACCCCATTGCCGTACCACGTATTTGCATGTAGAATTCTTCGTCAAATTGGAAGTAATTGTTATGAAGGAGGAGTTCCAAACACTGGATCACAAATTTTTTTTGAGATCCATCAAGACTTTCGTCCTTTAGTAACTCCAATGAGACTGCCTCGACACCCCCATCATGTGGGATGGAGGTGTAGAGGCTCTCTACATCTAGAGTCACCAACCATACCCCTTCCATATCTTTAGAAAAAACAGATATTTTGTTTAAAAAATCACTAGTGTCTCTCACATATGATACATGCGCTTCCACATATGGTCTGATGATCTTATCAACAAAAATAGCAATAGGTGATAGAACAGAATCCACACAGGACACTATAGGTCTCCCGGGGGGACTTTCAAGATTTTTGTGAATTTTGGGAAGTATATAAAATAAAGGTGTTAGAGGAAACTGTTGCTGTAAGAAAACTGCCAATTTTCCATCTATTATCTTTAATTGTGTGGCTTCATCCACCAAATTTTTAATTTTCGTTTGAATTTCACTCAACGGATTGTTTCTTAATTTGAGATATGTAGTATTATCATCTACTTGGCGTTTTATTTCAGCAACATAATCATCTCTATTCATAACAACAAGTGCGCCCCCTTTATCTGCAGACTTGATGATAATCTCTGTATTACCCATTAAATCCAACAGTGACTGATATTCTGATTTACTTAAATTATTCGGAAGTACATGTATATCACCTCTACGATATTTATCTTCTAACATCTTAATTTCCCTGGTTACATGTTTAATATACGCTTCCACAAAGACATTATCACATTTGGGCATATATGTACTAAGGGGTTTAAGATCTAATTGATCACCACAGAAGGTATTTATAGAGTGAACTACACCTCCCACCTCTTGTTTGTTGTCAAATTGGGCCTTCAATCTTAATGTCCTGAAAAGTCTAAACAGTTCTAGATCTAGTTTAAAGAAATCGGGTTTGTTCACCAAGCTGAAAGAAAGTCCCTTATGCAATACCTGCAGTTCAACATCGGTAAGCGTTCTGCTGGAGATATTCACCACCGCATCCGTCGGCGTTTGTATTGTCGGTGCTGCTTGTTTCTTGCGGTGCTTGCGGCCCCCTCGTTTGCGTCTTCTGGGTCTGCCGTGAGTGAACTTTGCGATCCACCTAAAAAAGGCAGGGAAGTATCTTGCGAATCGGAGGTTTCAGTCGATGCACGGACTCTTTGCGTCTCCCTGGGTTTATTACGGAATCCTCGTGGGTCTTTCCCATCGGTACACTGCACCCTCCTCGTAATCAGCCGCATCGCGTTGAAACTTTGTGCGTTTGCGAGCCTGCAGCTCCATGCGGAAACTTTGTAGATGGTCCGCCAGCTTTCTCTTTCCCTCTGTAAACACCTGAGGGCTCGCCTGGTTCCGCAACTTTGTTTTCATTTCGTTTCCGCTCTGTGATACTTTTGGTAACTCTTTATGTATCTCTTCTATAATTGCCACCATAAGGTCAATCGAGCATTTATTCAGGATAGCTTCCCATTTATTACAAAATTGCTCATTATTGGAAAACATTGTAGGTCTTAAATGTGAACGCAGGCCTCGTGGAATTCGTTTGCACTTAACATATTCTCCCAATGTTTGCGCATGTAACTCATATGCAATGAATTTACGTTTGGTTTTCTCCAATTCTTTGAAGTCAATCGTTATATCCGGCTGATTCAGGAAATTATCAGTTTGTCCAATCATGCCAGTAATTCGGGTGATGTCCTCATCAGTATATGCAAAAGTCATTTTGAATCTTTTTTAAGTGTGCAAGACTTACGTGGAACAGTAATTGGAGAACAAATTTAGTCAGCACACCGATTCTTAGTATCTTGCCTTGATGGTGCACGTTCTGCAACGACCACTTTCCATTGACAGACCATGTAATGTAGAAAATGAACAGCACCATCGATTTGGATGTGGTTTAAAAAGCCTTTATTTGTGCTCTTGTGGGCATCCCCCGCGACGTTTCAGGCCATGTGGCCTTTTATCAAGCTTACTGACCAGTATTTCCATACAACCATTTATACCCTTTAACTCCATCTAGTGGTCAATAAAGTGCATCAGTTATTTTTAAACAAAAAACAAAACAAGCAATTACAATAATTGGATGAAATTACAATAATTGGATGAAATGTGCAATAAATTTCGTGAAAGAGAATATCCAGATAACCTCCTTAGGACGCAATTGAATGAAATTAAAAATCAAAGTAGAAAGGAAATGTTAAAAGGTAAACCAAAAAACAGAGAGAACAATGTTACTTTCGTTACTCAATATAATACCTTGAGTAAACAAATTGCCAATATTTTACGGCATCATTGGCCGCTTATAAAAAACAATTTACCCCAAATTAATGCGTTCACTAGACCACCTATAATAGCCTACAAAAAGGGTAGATCGTTAGGCTCTATGCTGGTTCACACCGATATGAGACAAAGGAGTGTGAGCAGGAACAGTAAAGCAGGGACTTTTCCCTGCTATAACTGCAACTGTTGCTCCAATGTTCAACAGGGAGATGTGGTTTTTCATCCTAGGAAAGGATACCCTATAAAGATCAAAGATCGTTATTCCTGTAGTTCAACATATGCTATATATATAATCAAATGCCCCTGCGGGCTTGCATATGTGGGTCAAACAAAAAGAACAGTTCGTGAACGCATGAGGGAACATAAGTCCGCTATTAATACTGGAAAAAGAGATCAGGCAGTAGCAGGCCATTTTATTGAGCATTCTCATAGAGTAAACCAATTGAAATTCCAAGTGTTGGAGACAGTAGATATAAAACAACGAGGAGGGAATAGACACAAGGATCTATTGTATCGAGAAGCATTCTGGATTAGGAAATTGGAAACTTTAGAGCCATGGGGATTGAATAAAGAATATGATTTAAGTCCCATTTTTAGGTGATCTTGAATGGCTCTTTTATTCTATATTTAATTGATTATGGGTTTTAATTATGATCTATGTCTTTATTCTTTTACAGATACACTATGACATTTTTTACCGTATCAAGCTTCTATTTATTGGTGTCACTCGATTGATGTAATTGGTAATTTTCACTATATTATGAATTATTGTAATTGCTTGTTTTGTTTTTTGTTTAAAAATAACTGATGCACTTTATTGACCACTAGATGGAGTTAAAGGGTATAAATGGTTGTATGGAAATACTGGTCAGTAAGCTTGATAAAAGGCCACATGGCCTGAAACGTCGCGGGGGATGCCCACAAGAGCACAAATAAAGGCTTTTTAAACCACATCCAAGTCGATGGTGCTGTTCATTTTCTACATTACATGGTCTGTCAATGGAAAGTGGTCGTTGCAGAACGTGCACCATCAAGGCAAGATACTAAGAATCGGTGTGCTGACTAAATTTGTTCTCCGGCTAACATTTCATAACAGACAAAGTGCTGGAATATTTGTGCCTTTAAAGTATAAATTATAAAAAAGCTCACCAAACTGATTTTCAGCCTAATATTCTGTGAACTTGTCTCCATTTCCATTATTGATTTGAGGCAAAGGAAGGAACGTAAAACCATGTCCTAAAGTGCCGGGCCGTGCGCCCACCGCAGCAGTGTTCAACCGAGGACGCCCAGTAAGGTCATAATTAATGAGCAATTTCTTTTCAATAGTTTTTTTATTTCGTTTTAAAACTACAAGATGGACATCAAATTAAGAAATATGCGTTGATTTCTGTAAATCCATTTGAAGATCAATTTCAATATATCTTGCTAGAAAAAAACTAATGTTTTGACGCCCTAAAATGAATTTGCTATGGGGCCCAGTAACATCTCGTTACGCCACTACATGAAATATAAAACTCTTCTGATCTTCTCATTGGAATCTTTTGTTGTTCAGCTAACTACCCTCAGCCTGATTCCTATTCCTAGGGACAGATTTATTAAAGTGTGAAATTAGAGCTCACCAGAGATAAAATGCCACCACTCTTTATTCATTCAAGTCAAGTCAAGTGGATTTTATTGTCATTTCAGCCATATACAGTAAATTTAGTACATAGTAGAAACGAAATGGCGTTCCTCCAGAACCCCCCGGTGCTATAAAACAACTCTAGTACACGGCCATGCTGAGCAAAGTGGACATTTCAGTTCCTTATGAATATATTCAGTTCAGTCCTTGGGAGTTGAGATACCCGATGGCTTGTGGAAATAGACTGTTTCGAATTCTGGAAGTCAGCGCTCGAATATTATATCTTTTACAGGATGGCAAGAGGGTAAAGAGATGATGTGCTGGGTGGGTGCTATCCCTGATAATGCTGGTAGCCTTCTGGAGACAGCGGGTGTGGTAAATATCCATAATGGTAAGAAGTGAGACCCCAATGATCTTTTCCGCTGTCCTCATCACCTGCTTTGAACAGAGACATTTTTTTTCTAATGTCGGTTCTGTACATTACTACAATGTATTTTAAATTTAAAAAAAAACTCAGATGCAGTTGAACTGCAGACTTTCAGCTTTAACTCAGTGGGTTGAACAAAAAGATTGCATAAACATGTCAGGAACTAAAGCCTTTTTTTAATAATGTCTTTATTTGCACCAACAAAAACATATTAATAAACAAAATTGAATGCAACATAATGTTATGACAGATGAAACCAAGATGAAGCTCTAGCAGAATGATGGCAAGTAAAAAGTGTGGAGAAGGTGTGGAAGAGCTGATGATCCAAAGCATAGCACAGTTGTGTATAAAACATTTGGGGGGCAGTGTGATGGCTTGGGGTGCATGGCTGCCAGTGGCACTGGGACACTAGTGTTTATCCATCATGTGACACAGAAGCACAAGAATGAATTGTGAGCTCTTCAGAGACACTGTCTGCTCAAATCCAGCTAAATGCACTCACATTGATTGGGAGGCGTCTCATAAGGAGCCAAAACATAGAGCCAAAGCAACCCAGGAGTTTATTAAAGCAAAGAAGTGGAATATTGTTGAATGGCCAAGTCACCTGATCTGAACCAATTGAGCTGCATTTCACTTGTTGGAGACTAAACTTGGGACAGAAAGGCCACAAACAAACAGCAAGTGAAAGCGGCTGCAGTAAAGGCCTGGCAGAGCATTAAACAGGAGCAAACCCAGAATCTGGTGATGTCCATGAGTTCAACACTTCAGCCTGTCATTGCCAACAAAGGCTTTTCAACCAAGTATTAGACATGAACATTTTATTTTCAGTTTTTTAATTTGTCCAATTGCTTTTGAGTCCCTGAAATGAAGTGATTGTGTTAAAAAAGGCTTTAGTTCCTCACATTTTTATACAATCTTTTTGTTCCACCCACTGAATTAAAGCTGAAAGTCTGCAGTTCAACTGCATCGGAGTTGTTTCATTTAAAATTCATTGTGGTCATGTACAGAACCTAAATTAGAAAAAAAGTTGTCTCTGTCCAAAGACTTAACTGTATGCCTGTAAAAATCTTATAGGAATGAATAAGGAGTGGAGGAATTTTAATGTGATGAGCTCTCATCTTTAAGGTTCTCCTGAAGGAACCGACCACCCCTTCCAGCAAGAGCTGTCCAACGAGACCAAGCACTAGGCTTCTCCCCTGGCTTTAACCTGGAAACAACAACCCCCTGATAACTATGAACTAGGTCCAACCCTGAGCTACAATAAGCCTTATAGTAACAGCCAAAAGTAAAGGTGAGTAAAACCCTAACCCTTCTACACGTGACTGCTGAATCAGCCTTAGTACTTTGTTTCAGAGAAGCCTGTATTTCAGTAGAACTTGCTTGTGGGTTTTTCTTTACATGCTTTCAAATGAATCAGTTGATGTCAGCAAGTGCCCATTAGATGGGAATAAGAAGTTTTTCAGCAGAATCCCACACAGTTGACAGACTAACTTTTTTCCTACCTGACACTTCTGCAAATGTCAGTTGTTGTGTATGTGTAGCAATATTGTGGTGTGTGTGTAGCAATATTTTCGTGAGAATTGACCACTACTTGATTCCAGTGAATCTATAGCTCTGGGATCAGTCATTACAAAGTCAGTCATCACAGATCATATGGCTCCATGCCCACACAATCCCTATGACTGACAGTGAGACATGAGGGCAATTCCACCATCTGCTCCTGCAAAGTCAACTGTCACTTCCCATAAGATTTAGCAGGTTTTTTAAAGATTATTTTGCTTTTTTTTTCAATCTAAACCTACAAAAATAAAATAGAAGGTAAAGAATAGTAAAGAGAGTAAAGAAAGGAAAGAGGGATGATCTCAAGGGATAAAATAGGTTAGAGTTTCATAATGCATATTACATTAAATGGATTCTGTGATGATTTTATATTTCTAAATTACATTGTTTATACTGCAAATAATTCACTCCACCGTGTACATTTTATTGCTGAACCAACAAAAACATTTTTTATTTGTAATATTGGTGTGTAGGCAACCATCTCAGGCCTGATCTTGTGCTTTCAGAAAAAGCCAGAGCTTCATGATGGGACTGCTTTCAGATAAGCTATTGTTTCTCCTGAAGGAGTTGCAGTGGGACTTGAATTTTTACTACTGAGTGCAATCCTAATATTACCAGGGAGCCATTATCTTGTGTCAGGGGGCTGTTATCTTGTTTACATTTCCATTGTTCTTATGTTTGGCTGCTGGGGGGAAATGGAGGGGGTGATATTATTCTTCTTTTGCGCTCAGCAGTAAAGAGAGACTGAAGTTCACGTCATATGACTAGTTTAAGGGCACCTGGAAAACTAACAACATGTCTACCCCCACACCACATTTCAAAAATTAAATATAAACAAATATGTTTGATCTTTTGAAAAATGGATTTCAGTTCAGAATTCTGCTGGAGCAGCACTATTAACTAATTTTCTGTCCTGTGACAGAATCCCTTTAATACAGTAATGACAGAATTTCTTATCCAAAAACCCTAAAATTATCTCTGAGTTCTTATCCAAGTAACCTAAAATTATCTCTGAGTTCTTATCCAAGTACCCTAAAATTATCTCTGAGTTCTTATCCAAGTAACCTAAAATTATCTCTGAGTTCTTATCCAAGTACCCTAAAATTATCTCTGAGTTCTTATCCAAGTACCCTAAAATTATCTCTGAGTTCTTATCCAAGTACCCTACAATTATCTCTAAGTTCTTATCCAAGTACCCTATAATTATCTCTGAGTTCTTATCCAAGTACCCTACAATTATCTCTGAGTTCTTATCCAAGTACCCTACAATTATCTCTGAGTTCTTATCCAAGTACCCTACAATTATCTCTGAGTTCTTATCCAAGTACCCTACAATTATCTCTGAGTTCTTATCCAAGTACCCTAAAATTATCTCTAAGTTCTTATCCAAGTAACCTACAATTATCTCTATATTCTTATCCAAGTACCCTACAATTATCTCTGAGTTCTTATCCAAGTACCCTAAAATTATCTCTGATTTCTGATCCAAGTACCCCAAACTGACATTGTTTAGGACAATATATGGAGTAAGATACACTCTGGTCAGGAGTTTGTTTAAAATTATCTTTAATGGAGCCACATGTTCCTCACCAACCCCTTGGATGTCGCACGCAGTGGCTTCAAAGCAGGTGCTTATTTTTGAATTCCTTGTTTAAAGGCAAGTTTTGGTTGGTTGCATACAAAACAGATGTACTGCCAAATACAGCCTTCTTTAGATTGCCAGTCCTAAGGGGCTACCAGTCCTCAGGGGCCAAACAAAATGTTATGCTTGATTTTCTCTCCAACTCTTTTTACTAAATGTCTAAAATGTGTCTAAAATCTAAACATGGCACATGGGTAAAAATGGTTGGGGAACCCACCCTAGAACTTTTAAAATGAGCGGGTCACAGTAAGTATGGGGGTTGTGGTTGTATACTATCTGGACAGGCCTCTATACAGAAGCCCAGCCAAGGCTTTAAAAAAGCCCCCTGTGGCCACCTCCAAAATAGTAGCCTGGTTACATCTAAACTTTTGGAAGCCATCAAAGGGCTTTCGCAGTGTCCAACAAATTTAAAGGGGTTGTTCACCTTCCAAACACTTCTTACAGTTCAGTTGTTTTCAGATTGTTCACCAAAAATAAAGATTTTTTTTCTAATTGCTTTCCATGTTTTATTTTTTTACCATTTTACCAATTTCTTTTTTTCAATAATCTTTATTGAAATTTCAAACAAATACAAATTGACTTGCAACAAATGTTCATACACATACAGTTCTTCAGAAAATGCAAGTCACCAAATATAAATCCACATTACAGAAAAAAAAATAAAACAAAAAGAATATAAAATTATGATAACATACAAACTCCGGTGAAGAGAGAGAATCATTGAAAAAAAGTACAAAACGACCCATCATATGTCAATCGTTATTAACGTCACATGACACAGAAATGCATTTTACCAAAATTTAAGATTACATTTAATGTTCTTGTCTAGTGTTTGAGTCTGGCAGCTCAGTGATCCAGGAGCATTTGAACTGTTATAATTAGATACATTTAGTTGATACATTTCTGAGAAGCCTCTCTGGAGTATTAGCAACTATTGTATCAATTCTAACAGCTGCATTTAACAACAGAACAATGGGAAACGAATCTGGGTAGCAGCTCCCTAACACAAGATAACAGCAGCCTGGTAGAATTAAGAACAACATTCAATAGTAAAAGCCAAGTCGCACTGAGACTGATTCAGTTACATTAAGTAGGAGAGATAACAGCCTGCCAGAAAGTTGTTCCATCCTAAAGTGCTACGCAATATGTTGGCGCTATATAAATACATGTTAATAATAATAATTAATAATAAAGTGCTGGCACAAGTCACATGACTGGGGACAGCTGGGAAACTGATAATATGTCTAGACCCATGTCAGATTTCAAAACTGAATATAAAACAATCTGTCTGCTCTTTTGAGAATTGGATTTCAGTGCAGATTTCTGCTGGAGCAGCACTATTAACTGATGTGTTTTGGAAAAAACATGTTTTCCCATGACAGTATCCCTTTAAGGTTTTTGAAAAGTAAACATAATTTCAAGCAACTTTGCAATATACATCATTTAAAAAATATGCAGACTTTTCATGATTTGTAATGGTTTCTGACAGTTCCCTAAGCCTAGCCCCCTGATGATCTGTCTGACTACTTTGCTAAGCTGACTGACTACTGTTACTTTGTATCAACAGCCATCTGTCCTCCAAACCCCACAATTCCCTGCACATGTGATTTCACTAAGGAAAGGAACATCCTAGTGTAATGCATTGTGGGTTATGTAGTTCCTGCATGCTGTCTGTAAGCTGTGGAGAAGTTGTTACAATGTGTAACATCAGTGTTTAGTCCCTCCTTCCCTGCCAGGATTTCAAATGATGCAGAAAGAGAAGAACTGTTACACAGCTGGATTTCAACATTGAAAATGGCATTTATTCATACTTTTTGAAGAAACGGGTAAATGTGATGGGTATATTAGGGGTTTCTTTGTTATGTGGCCTCTTTATTAAATTTTGGTTTGGAAACAGGAGTTCCCCTTTAATGAAACTCGGAGATGCTACTCAGCAGGGACAAAGATAACAAATATATCAACTAAATGTATCAATTTAGAACAGGTAGGGGCAGATTTATCAAGGGTCGAATTTCGAAGTAATGGGAGTTTTTTTGAACTCCCATAACTTTGAAATTTGAATAAAATGTTTGGGTTTTTTTTTTCGAGTGAATAGGCCGTTTTGCTTCTAATTAGAAGGGCGTTTGCCTGGCTTAGTAATCTGATGATTCTGGAAACTCAGGGGCAAATTCACTAAGCGCCGAACGCTAGCGTTAATTCGCTAGTGTTTGGCATTTCCGTTACTGCGCAAATTCACTAACGAACGCTGGCGTAGTTTCGCTAGTGTTACTTCGCACCCTTACGCCAGGTGAATTTTCGCTAGCGACTTAACTACGCAAATTCACTAACTTGCGCAGTGTTCTGAACGCTACCTTTTACGCTAGACTTCCTTCGCACCTCAGACCTGGCGAAGCGCAATAGAGTAGATAGGGATTGTTTAAAAAAAAGTCAAAATTTTTTCTAAGTCCCAAAAAACCCTGGCTTGTTTTCTACATTATGGGTGATAGGCTGAAAAAGATTGAAAAATTTTTTGGGGCTCCCCTCCTTCCCCCCTACATTTCCTGACTCATGGCAACTGACCTAGACAGTGGGCACATGTGTAGGGCAAAATAACATTTTTATTTGATGATTTGAAGGTTTTCTTGGCATTTGTAGTGCTGATACGTATTCCTCCATTGAAATTTGAATTTGGCGCCGTATGCAAATTAGCCTTCGCTAGCGTAACTTCGCTTCACTTAGCGAATCAACGCTAGCGCAACTTCGCAAGCTTACGCTACCCCTGACCGCAACTTCGGATTTTAGTGAATTTGCGGAGCGTTGGCGAAACTACGCCTGGCGAAGTGCGGCGAAGCACGGCGAAGTTGCGCCTGGCGCAACTTCGAATCTTAGAGAATTTGCCCCCTAGCATGTTGTGTGATAAATTCAGGTGCACAATTTAGGGACAAGGTATGGAGGGGTAGTAGACAACGTTGAACCTGGGAAAGCAACTACAATATGTCCGGGTACCATAACTGGATGTTCTGGGTGTCCCAGTGTAGTATCATTAGAGTGACACAGCTGCTGGTTATCTCTGGAAGATATTGGGCTAAAGATAATTAAAGTACAGCAGACCCACAGTCCCTGGGTAAGAGCAATTAAGGCAAAACCAGTGTGGGCTCAAAAGAATCAGTATTAGAGACGTACCCTTATACAATACCCAATCGGTTCTCAGGTCCTCCTGCTAATGATCCAATAGCGATTGGAGGATCAGCGTGGGTTGTGTGATGAGGTCGGACTGTTGTCCAACTATTGAATATAACCATTAGAGAAAAGAATGACCCCTAAAATTGCACCTCCCCATTCATAATTCTCTGATTCCCACAGAACAAAAATATAACGTTACTTAATAACCAATGGTAAAATCATTATCCAGGGTAATAACTCAAAGTTTAATATTATAATCATGAAAGAGCACTGCAAGGGCTTTAGAGACAAGTACTGCCGGATAATAAGGGTTAGGAGTTGTCAGGGATTAGCTAAAACCTGCAGGAAAAGTCCCCCTTTTTTTTACACAGATTGCGGTGCACGCTACTAATAAATTCTTAAAAAATTCATTTTAAAATTGAATCTTGCTTTGCATTGTTATGTTCTTTTTCTTTTCTGGACATGCAGTGCTTACCCCAGATGTTGAATAATATCAATACCAAATGTAATAACTGCATTGAAAATGTGAGAAAAATACAGAAAAAAAAAAAAAAAAAAAAAAATGGAAGATATACACAACCGACATAAACAGGTGGTGTGAGAGATAAACATATTTCATTTTAGATTATGAACAAAAGTATCTCTTAGTCCGCACACGGTCATTTTACTTCAATCATTTGACCTTTATTAAGTTAATTAATTTGAGATTACCCAATTCATCAGTTACCCAAGAAAATTCCAAAAAAAAAATGGATTAATTTATATTACAGCACTTGTATATGTAGGTCATGCACTATATTAAACATTAAGGGGCAGATTTATCAAGGGTCGAAGTTTAAAAAAACTTTGAATTCAAAAAGACCAATTGAATAGAGGTCGAAGGTTTTTGGGGGTCGAATTTTCTGCTAACAGGTATCAGGTAAGTCATTACAATCCTTGGGTGTACCCTAACATTTGGCACCCCCACGGATTGGATCTTTCCTTCTGCTTTAAAGGCCTGGGTCATTAGTGTTATAGAGATGCTGGTGCAATAAGTTCAGTATATAAAATACAGCATTTGTAGCCACGTTCGTTTTTATGGTGTAGTTCTCCTTTAAGCGCCCATCAGCTTTTTGTTTCTATAGGAGTTTTTCCTTCCCGAGCTGAGGGTCTGGTGCATCTGGACCACCTCTGTAGCTTTATGAGTTTTTGCTTTGAGTCCTGGTTTTTAGATAAATGTATCTGCAATGACACAGCCCGGGAGGGCAGTAGAAGAGCTCTGAGGAAGGTTTATGCTCCTTTTATGTCAATTACTAAAAGGAAAAGGAACTTATACAGAAAATAAATAAAAATTAAATGGACCTGGGCATAAAACAATCATTTTAGACTTTAGTCTCATTGACTACAAAATTCTTAATCCAGATTCCTATTCCATCTTCCATTGCAAGTTGAAGCTTCCTACTGGTTGTGATGCCTGGAGTTAATATTTAGCTGGAAGACTTTAACTCAGGGATCACTTACATGCCAACATTTTGGATTAAAGTTTACCTTTATGCTGTTAAGCAAATCTTTATAGAAGTATATGTTATTATAAGGCACAGGTGTGGTATATTAGTAAGATTTAAGATTTCAGATACGGCTTCATGGGATCCTTCTCCCATACAGATAATGTAGATAATTTACTGCGAGTTGATTGGTCAATGGGCCATCCCCAGGCCTCAAAGAACGGAACCAGATTGGTTTTCACAGCCTGAGAGAACTTCTCTGCCCACAGGTTCATCTTAAATTTGTTTTCATCCCCGATGCCTGAGATGCTCTGGTACTCTCTGAATAGGCGCTTGAATGGTTCCCAGCCAAAGCCTTCTTGTAGCTGTAACAGACAGGAACATACACATTATTCATATATGTTGGCCACATGTAACTGGTCAAGTACACAGGTTTGATTAATTGGCCTCACTGCTGGCCTAAAAGTGCAAATCTAGATGAATATGAGCGTTCAGTTTCCATATGTTTCAGTAGTTTTGCAAGATGATCTACCCCTAGGGTTCCATACATAGTTGTAAAGGTAGAAGTCATCCAATGGCATCACCAACCATAGTAGGACTGAATTGTTTCACATTAAATGGGAACTATTGCCAAAACGAAAATGCTTCATCATACGAAAATAAGAAACTTTCTAAATACAATCAATTAAATATTCTGCATTGTTTCTGAAATAATCAAGTTTATCTTCACTATTCCTCTCTCAGCATCTGTTTCTCTTCATTCTCTCTTCATGCAGCAGTTGGGTGTCAGATATTGATTGACAGTTAGATCCAATATATCTTATAGGGGGGCTCCTTTTGCCTAGAAGATGTATTAGAGCTCAAAAATCTAACAAAATAACTGCCTTTTGCACAAATTCTGCATGTAGAGAGACATGTGGGCCCGATTCACCAAGGGTCGAATATCGAGGGTTAATTAACCCTCGATATTCGACTGGGAATTAAAATCTTTCGACTTCGGATATCGAAGTCGAAGGATTTTAGCACAAATAGTTAGATCGAATGATCGAAGGAATAAACCTTTGATTCGAACGATTTTAATCCACCAATCGAAGGATTATCCTTCGACCAAAAAAACTTAGGCAAGCCTATGGGGACCTTCCCCATAGGCTAACATTGAGTTCGGTAGGTTTTAGATGGCGAACTAGGGGGTCGAAGTTTTTCTTAAAGAGATAGTACTTCGACTATCGAATAGTCGAACGATTTTTAGTTCGAATCCTTCGATTTGAAGGTCGAAGTAGCCCATTCGATGGTCGAAGTAGCCCAAAAAACACTTCGAAATTTGAAGTTTTTTTACTTCGAATCCTTCACTCGAAGTTAGTGAATCGGCCCCATGATGTCCGGTGATTTTAATAGAGTGAGCTCTAATACATCTTCTAGGCAAAAGGAGCCCCCCTATAAGATATATTGGATCTAAATGTCAATGATTATCTGACACCCAACTCCTGAATAAAGACAGAATAAACAGAAACAGATGCTGAGAGAAAGGGATAGTGAAGATAAACTTGATTATTTCAGAAATTTTGCAGAATATTTCATAGATTATATTTACAGTTTCTTATTTCAGTATGCTGAAGCTTATATTAAATTTCCATTTTTAATCAATGGCAGGGATTTTTAATTAAGCACATAAAAGTTATGTTCCAGCATCAGCCTTATGAGACCCCTAGGAGTTAACTGTATCTATGCATCACAAGTGCCCCATTTCATCCCTCATTACTGAGACAACACTTACAGTCATAAGAAAAAGTTTTGGAACCCCTCTCAGCCTGCATTATAATTTACTCCACTTTCAACAAAAAATATATATCTTTCCTATATCTGAGTACTGAGGTGTTTTCTGAACAAAGATTTTTAGTGAAGCAGTATTCAGTTGTATGAAATTAAATCAAATGTGAAATACTGGCTGTGCAACAATTTGGGTACCCTTGTAATTTTGCTAATTTGAATGCATTTAACTGCTCAATACTGATTACTGGCAACACCAAATTGGTTGGATTAGCTCATGAAGCCTTGAATTTCACAGGCAGGTGTGTCCAATGATGAGAAAATGTATTTAAGGTGACCAATTGCAAGTTGTGCTTCTGTTTGACTCTTCTCTGAAGAGTGACGGCATGGGATCCTCAAAGCAACTCTCAAAAGATCTGAAAACAAAGATTGTTCAGTATCATGGTTTAGGGGAAGGCTACAAAAAGCATCTCAGAGGTTTAAACTGTCAGTTTCAACTGTAAGGAATGTAATGAGGAAATGGAAGGCCACAGGCACAGTTGCTGTAAAATCCAGGTCTGACAGGCCAAGAAAAATACAGGAGCGACATATGCGGAGGATTGTGAGAATGTTACAGACAACCCAAAGATCATCTCCAAAGACCTGCAAGAACATCTTGCTGCAGATGCAGGTGTATCAGTATCTGTCTTGTTGTATGCAAAAGCTCATTTAGACAAGACACAGTCATTTTGGAACAAAGTGCTTTGGACTGATGAGACAAAACTTGAGTTATTTTGTCATAACATAAATCGCTTTACATGGCGGAAGAAGAACATCGCATTCCAAGAAAAACACCTGCTACCAACTGTCACATTTGGTGGAGGTCCCATCATGCTGTGGGGCTGTGTGACTAGTTCAGGGACTACTGGGCCCCTTGTTAAAGTCGAAGGCCAGATGAATTCAACCCAATATCAACAAATTCTTCAGGATAATGTTCAAGCATCAGTCACAAAGTTGAAGTTAAGCTGCAGGGGTTGGATATTCCAACAAGACAATGACCCTAAACACACTTGGAAATCTACAAAGACATTTATGCAGAGGGACAAGTACAATATCCTGGAGTCCCCCGACTTGAATATCATGGAAAATCTATGGGATGATTGAAGCAGACTGTCCATGCTCGGCAGCCATCAAACTTAACTGAACTGGAGAGATTTTGTATGGACCAATGGTCAAAAATAGCCACATCAAGAATTCATCAAAGGCTATAGGAGGCGTCTAGAGGTTGTTACATTTGCAATTTGATGTGATATCTCTGTTGGGGTTCCCAAATTTATGCACCTGTTTTGTTATGATGCATATTTTCTGTCAATCCAATAAACTTTATGTCACTGCTGAAAAACTACTGTTTCCATAAGGCAAGTTATATATTAAAAGGAAGTTGATACTTTAAAAGCTCATAATAAACAAAACTCCAAAGAATTCAGAGGGGTTCTCAAACTTTTCATATGACTGTATAAGCCCAGGGCCGGATTTATATAGTGGGCGCCCCTAGACCCACTACCGTTCGTTGCCTCTGTCGTGCAAATTTTCATCATCTGGACTGGAAGTGGAAGCACAGGAAATTTAAAAAATGATTGTATCTCCAGCGCATCCCCAGTGTTTCTGAACCAATGTGGGTGTGGTTGGGCAGCATGTCGCCCCCCTAAAATCCTGCCGCCCTAGGCCGGGGCCTTCGTGGCCTTTCCAAAAATCTGGGCCTGTATAAGCCATCATGGGCTGCCTGCAAGGATTTCAGAGAATGGGAAGATGTTAAAAGGCAAAAAAGATCCAGATGACAGGACATCTATTCTGAGATGCATCATCACCTTATATTGCATGTATTTAATTATGTATTATGTTTTGCTTCAGGTGAGGCTTATTTCCTATTTTATATAAAAGACAGAGGTCAGTGTTACCTGTAGGTAGGTCTCCAGTGCTGTCCATACCTCCCACTGCTCTATGTCGGCTCCACTCTGCAAATAACTTTTGATGCGAGATCTCCTGGTGTTTGGCTTAAGTTCAGGGTGAGCTTGATCCCGTGGGATCCCAAGAACTGTTTCATGCACATACACAGACCAAAGGTTACACGTGGCTTCCGTGGTGTGAGGTGGGAACTCCCACTTTGTTTCTTGTTGATTGTGTCCAAGTTCATGGATAGGCCCCCAGATTCCCTTTTTCTCCATATGGTGTAGATTAGTCAGCTCTTTAGCGGATTCCAAGTGGCACATGATGGGGTATCCAGCGTGCATCCAACCTATGAATAACAGAAAAATCCTAAATTTCTTAATACAACTTTCTACTCCAAACCTCCAAACTGTAATGCTTTGCAAAAATTGATGCACTTTATAATAATGACCTCAAAGCTTTCACTTTACAGCATCCTATTTCCAACACATCACTAGTTACAAGAAGCATTGTACATGTATATGCCACTGGGGTCAGTATGCATCGGGTCACCCCCCAAAATATGTGCCAGTGCAATACAATGATAAGTAGCTACATGGACACCTGTATAAACGATTGGCCAGAGAGTCCGCAGTTAGGTGATACAATGAAACTTTGCATTCTAACTCAAAGTGAAAGACCAATCCTGGCCATCAGCCCAGCAGACACAAGCCCACAAGTACTTACCACATGAGATCTGCACGTCTGCGACAAAACGCTCAGGCCGTGGAAATTTCTCTTGTTTGGCTGCAAGCTCAGTAATAGCCACCATTATTCTGTCCCAACGAGACAGCAGAGCTACTGGATCCTTTAGTGATCGAATAGAATCTGAGGGTACAGTCAGGATAACATTCTCTGTAACCAGCTCAGCCCAAGGAGCAGGCAACTTGCGGACTGAATGTAACCAGGAATCAAGGCTGGTCTTGCCTGTGGGGGGAAAAAGGCAAAGGAGAAGGAAAGGCTAAAAGTAAGCTTTATCAGAAAGGTCTATATAAATACACCAGTAACCCCTCAAAGTAATGCTGCTCTGAGTCCTCTGTCAAAAGAAACACCACATTTCTTTCTTTCTATTGTGTACTCATGGGCTTCTGTATCAGACTTCCTGTTTTCATTTTTAACTTCCAGGGCTAGGGCTTGAGCATGCTCAGTTTGTTATCCTCACTAGGTTTATATAAGTTCCTTGAAAAGTTGTATTGTTCCTTGGTGTGTTGTATTACTAGTGTAGCTTTATAAAAGATAAACATTATTGCTTATTTTGCCCTTTGACATGTAAAGCAGCAACAAAGGACGTCCACTTCTGTCTTTGGTTAATTTTGTGACTGTGCCCTGTGTTTGTTGCGAGTTCCTGAGTTTTGCCTCAATGGTTTGTTTGCTTGCTACTCTTGGCTGCCTCTCCTGTGGTTCATATCTGGTGTCCAGTGAAGAGCAATGTTGGTGCTTTGCAGTATGATGGTGGCCATGTCCTATAGGTGAAACTAAGAAGCTCATAGTTTGAAATCTCCTGCTTCCAGAAGACGCACAGAATACTTCTCAGACTGATGTTTCAATTTTCTTTTTATATGAGCAGAATATATGGACGTGTTGATTATAGAGGTCATCACTTAAGAGTACACGAGTTACAGTTGGTAGTGTACAGGTATATGACACACACAGACTGTCTATTTGCCTTTTCCTTTTAATTTATTAAGTTGTTAAATAAAAGAGAACAACAAATAATCCACCAAACATAACCTGTGCATTGCTTTCATTGCTTATGTCCAATTCTATATCAGTAACTTGGTTCAGCAGCATCTGACTATGATTATGCCATATGTCTCATTTAAGCAAAGTCCCTCTGTTAGTCCTACCTAAGTCTTCAATAAGTGCAAGGACTTGTGATCATTGAATTTTAAAACTGATATTGAATCTGATTATTGCCCAGCTAAGTGTAATTGTAACCACTACATGAAGCTACAAAAACTTTTAGTCTTTGCTTGTGTTGCATGTCAGTGTTTAATATCCAGCACACGTGGAGGCTTAATCTGTCAACTTCTATAAATTACACATTGAGTCCATGTTAAGGTGGCCATACACTGGCTGATAAAAGCTGCCAACAGACCGAGTCGGCAGCTTATTGGCCCGTGTACGGGGGCCCCGACAGGCTTCCCCGATCGAGATCTGGCCGAAAGTCGGCCAGATCTCGATCGGATGGGACTTAAAATCCCGTTCGTTAGGATCCGATCGTTGGGCCCTAAGGCCCATGATCGGATCAGCCCGATATTGCCCACCTCAAGGTGGGCATATCGGAGAGAGATCCGCTCGTTTGGCGACACCTTTACACAGACATAGTTGGTTTGTTCTTACCTTTTATATAGATTGGGGCTGGTTCTGCTCCATACACCTGGACTGGGACTGTCCCAAAGTTGCTGTTAGCCTTCACAATGATGTACAGGAGACCTCCCCAAAAACTGGATACAAAAACCTTTTGCCTATCAACATGAATATTGCGAACAACGACTGGAGCGCGATAAAACGTATCGTTAGAGCTCAAATCATCTGAATGACAACCAATCTGCACCTGTTATTAACACCAAATACAAGAGTTATATATGGACGTGTGAGTGAAATATAATGGTTACATGTAGCAATGTTATACCTGTAGTACTTAGCTACACTGAATATTCTGCTTCATGCACCTAAAAACTTGGCCCCCGAGGGCCCCCAGAGAGCCTGATATTTGGGCACATCTAATTAGTATGTCGTTATCCCTGGGTTGTGCTCTGGCCCTGCCCCAATCCACACCAGCTCCGTCCCACCGCATCCCCGGAGCTTCTCTCTCTTCAAACCATTAGGTAACAGTATCCTGGTACAGGCAGGGGTTGTTCTGGGCCCTTACAAACCTTTGTTGGGAAAAGGTGGATAACTGCACATACAATAAGGGAAGAGACACACGCTGCAATTCGGGGAGATTAGTTGCCCGGCGACAAATCTCTTCTTCGGGGCGACTAATCTCCCTGAACTGCCTCCCCTGCCGTCTTGAGTGCGGGATGGCACTCAAAGCACTTTGTTTTCTGATGTCGCCCGAAGTTTCGTTGTGAGAGGAAGACAGGGGAGGCAGTTCAGGGGGGTTTAGCCACCCCAAAGCATTGGAGATTTGTCGCTGGGCGACTAATCTCCCCGAATCTCAGCGTGTGTCTCTGCCCTTAACAAGCACACAAGCTTTTATTACAAGAAATTAGCACAAAAGAGAGAGATATTGAGATGACAACACAAGGGTCCCTTTAACTAACAGTGACTAACTGAACAAATGCAGTTGCACCTAGCAATGGATCAGCAATTTGTTTTTATTGGTTACAACCAGTCAACAGATGGAAGCAAAGGTCTAATTGCTTGTCAGCCCCATGGGCTTTTCTCTTCATCTCTTAGTTACCTGGAAACCTTGCTGAACGGCTGAGGCAGGGAACTTGAGAACTGCTGTCTTTTTGGGAGCCAAGTAAAGGCCAGTGCTTCTCCAGGCGTCTGTACCTAGGATAAAGACAATTCACACTCAGGGGTTATTTATTAAAACTTGAAGCTGCACTCAGGACGAAGCTGTGCACTGCATCTACAGATGGGAGCAGACCTGGATCTGTGATGAGCCCACAGAGGCCCAGGCCTAGTTTTTAGGTTTTTAGGGGTGGTATGCTGCCCAGCCGCAACCTAGGAACACTGGGGACATGTATGCCTGTATGCGTAATCCCCAGTGCTCCGGCACACACACGTGCAGGGGCGGGGTAGGCGCTAGGACCCAGCGGCCTAGGGGCGCCCAAGCCTGAAACATGGATGGGAGTGGATCCACTTCTCTTTGCCTGCCTACAAAATGCAATTAGAGAAAAGTGGAGCAAATACAAACCTATTTATAAAAAATTAGATTTTCTAATTTTTTTTCCAATTTGAAAAAACTTGAAATTGCAACGTTTGCTTATGTATTAAAATATTAAATAAAGAATAAATAGATAAAAATAATCCATGAAAAAACTTTGAAAACCTCAATAATCTTGAATTGAAAAAATGGATTCTGTTTTTCCCACTGACTTCTACTTGACCTCACAGCCTTTAAGATGTCAAAGTTTTGCATTTGAGTTTATCAAGTTTTTTGTACTTAAAGGAGAACTAAAGCTTAACTAAAGAAGTAGCTAGAAATGTTGTACATGATGTTTTGTGCTTCTGTGCCAGCCCAAGGTAACCACAGCCCTTCAGCAGTAAAGATCTGTGTCTCCAAAGATGCCCCAGTAGCTCCCCATCTTCTTTTCTGCTGATTCACTGCACATGCTCTGTGCTGCTGTCACTTACTGAGCTTAGGGAGCCACTCACAATATACAGTACACATAGATTAGAAATGTCAAAATATAAGGCTGGTTAGTAATTAATACAGATAATTACTACATGGCAGCACAGAAACCAGTGCAATTAGCATCAGAATTGAATAATCAGCAAATCTGTAGCATCAGCTTATATTACAGCCAGGGAAGCTCATTTTCTGCTGGATAATTAGTGACGACCTCTAAGCTTAGCTTCTCAACAGCCAATCAGAGCCCACTGAGCATGTGAGTGTCACAGACACTTTCCAAGATGGTGACCCCCTGTGACAAGTTTGAAGTCCTGGATCATTGCTGCTATTGAGATGTTGGAACTTTAGGCTGGTGCAACAAGTTCACTATCTTAAATATGGCATTTTTAGCTATATTCATTTTTAGTGTTTAGTTCTCCTTTAATAGTCTTTTTTTTTAAAAAAAAAAAAATAATAATGTATATTGGAACGTTGCTTAGAATTACCATTTATTTAAGATATAAATTAACCAAAGAAGACATTACCTGGGTTTGTGGCATCAATATTAACATTGATTGATGGTTCCTTCTCCAGAATATTCGATTCATCAAACACAGGACTCACATTATAGGATTCATGGGCCAAACACAGAAGTAAAGCTTCTTTGGAGCAGCTGCTCACGGGACATTTTTTGCTGACATTGGGAACAGAACAGGTCTTCATCATCTCTACAAACTGGCTCTGAATGGAGCTGATGATAGGACTGGCTGGGAGCCTCATGAAAGTGGTGACATCCTGCATGAATTTGTCCATCCAGGTGCTAATGTCAGGTTGCAGTTTTGTACCACTCTTTAGTGCAGCCTGCAAATGACAAAGTCCTCTGTAGAAGTGATACTGTTCACTGGTTTTATTGGGACTGATTGCCTTATAGATGCCCTGAGGAATGGTTCTACACAGAATGCTAATACCAAACCTGTTCAGTATTTTGTTTCCAGGGTAGTGAGTGAGAACATTGCAGGTTGGATTCTGATAGGACCACCACCAGGCATGGCCAGCAATAAGAAGTCCTCCCCCCTCTGCAACAAATTAATGGATTGCCTTTGCTTCTGCATCGCTGTAGGAGTTGCAGCAGTAGACACTTAGATTGGGGACTAAGTTTGATACCAGACAGGGGATGTTTTCCTTCTGCAAAACCTCAGAAAAGTCTTTCAGGTCAGAATGAACCCCAATTCTTCTCTTGTTGCCTATGTCTAGCCAAGAGATGGCATTAAGCATTACAATTTTCAGTTCAGATTTAGAGAGGTAGGATTCATGTGTGACTGCAACCACCCGTCCTTTGCCATAGTATGTAGCGCCAACAAAACATTGTTTGTTTTCACTCAACCCAACTGCAAACGACAAAGCTCCATGCAAGAGAAGATCTGAAGGGACACTTGGTCCACTGATGTCCAGCTGAGAAACCCCATTCAGAAGGAACCTCTGATCAACTGAGAAGTCATATCTGTGCAAGAGAGACAGCACTGAAGTATTAACAGTCATTACAATGAAGAAAAGAACAAAATGACTGAGACATGGTACCAGAGGAATGTGAGAAGTCACATGTGAAAGAGAAGACCAAAATAATCAATAAGACTATCATATAACGAGATGGAGTGAAAGTTACTGGAAAGCAAGGCTAGCTCTGTAAATGGGATTTGTAATCAGCTGAACTCTTTTCATAATTTTAAAGATACAAAGAAAGAAGGCAGTCCTTTAAGTTTAATAAAAATAATAATTACCTTGTGGAGAGTCGGAGGCGTGAATTAATGTTAACAAATATTTGAAATTGAGGAGAAAGATAGTAAAAAGCCCCCTCACTCTCCAATGAAATAAATTAATTAATATCTAAATTATACCGTGAACCAATCAATTAATAAAGATAAAGTGCTTGTGCTGTTAATGAAAATACTTGCTTGGTTAATTAAAAACCTTCTAATAATTTAAATAAATATTAAGCAATTAACAAACAACAAGTTCAGAAAAGCATAGAGTTGCCTTTTCTGTGTATTAAAAAATAGCTGGTGCTGACTTGATATTGAATTTATGCTGTGTTTGTAGAGAATTGATTCAAGATTTCAATAAGTTATAAAGTGCAAGTGCTAAATTAATTACAGTCACCGACTGCATGGGATTCAAAATAGATAATTTATGCAAGTGCTAGTGAATTATATAATCAAGGTAATTCATTAACAAAATTTGTTAAAAAAGGAGGAACCAGCATAAATTCAATATCAAGTCAGCACCAGCTATTTTTTAATACACACAAAAGGCAACTCTATGCTTTTCTGAACTTGTTGTTTGTTAATTGCTTAGTATTTAATTAAATTATTAGAAGGTTTTTAATTAACCAAGCAAGTATTTTCATTAACAGCACAAGCACTTTATCTTTATTAATTGATTTGTTCACGGTATAATTTAGATATTAATTAATTTATTTCATTGGAGAGTGAGGGGGCTTTTTACTATCTTTCTCCTCAATATCAAATACTCTTTTCATGATTTGTTACTTTATCAGGGGTGTAACTATAAAAAGCAGACCCTGTGGTTGCAGGGGGACCCAGGAGTGTAGAAGGCCCAGTAGGCCCTAATTAATGAGCAATAGTATATTTTGGTAGAGTATTTCAAAGCTTTCTGGATAACTGATTTCTGTATAATAGATCCATTACCTGTAGTTAAAGGATTGGACTTACTCATCGGGCAGAATAGATAGATGTAGGGTTTCCAGCCGTGTGGGTTTCAACAGTTTGTCAAAGGGCTGTCCGTTCAAAACTTTCTGTCCCATTTAAAATATTGCGAAAACTGGACAGAAATCCAGCCAGTTGCATATAAGTGATGTAATAACCCTGACCTGACATCATAACTCCATGACATCATCCCTGATATCATCATGCCCACCCGAACATCACTGCTCCGCCCCCAACGCTATCTGCTCTGCCCCCTTTGTTCGGGTCTAGCCACCGGCAAAGTTAGCAACTCTATACACCATTGTACTTCATAAGTGAATGTTAATATAAATCCCAACTGAACATAAGTTCTGAATAAAACTTAAACAACAGTGACCCATTTTAAGCGATCCCTTTAAAGAATCCTGTGAAATGATCAGTTATTGACATATCAGTAAATATTACCCTTTTACCTCAAGCCACCATTTTGTGACGTTCTGTGTGTCACTTAGTGATCATCTGACAGAAGAGAATAGAAAGTACAAGTGTGGGAAAACAGACAGATTCAGTCACTGGCTGATGTACCCTAGCCAAAGGCCGTGTTTATATGAATTAGCTTTTGACATATCGGCTGTTTTATATATATATATTTGTGTAACCCTTTTGACACCCCTTTGGTTGATGGTACACTCCACGTGTGGTGCTTACATGATGGCACAGTTGCTAGGCAACGGCTTACAGCACACGGGCTCCATTACAGGGAACTACTGCAGAGGGATAAGTACAAGGATTTTGCACTACTTCCCTACATTTGTATATATTTTCAACATAGGGGGGGCTATTCCTTCCAAAACGTTGCTCTAGCTTCACAAGTCTGAGGCTCTTCTTATTGAGCATTTCTGTGAAAACATTTCTGCCTGTACAAAGACACGCCTACATTCTAGCTTACAGCAGCCAATGAATGGAGAGAGCTGTGTCTGTCTTCGAGTTGCATCATTTCCT
This sequence comes from Xenopus laevis, assembly GCF_017654675.1. Lineage (NCBI taxonomy): Eukaryota > Metazoa > Chordata > Amphibia > Anura > Pipidae > Xenopus > Xenopus laevis. The sequence continues at coordinate 184,721,998 of NC_054373.1, forward strand.
GTCAGGTGATCAGTGAGTGACTGAGATTTGAATGTACATATTTGACTGAATATCCTGGTGTTGCTGGTCATTCCTTCTATATTATTTATTATTAGCAGGCACCATACTACAGAACAATATAAATAGACATATAGATACTCACTCTGTGTAAAGTGGAACCTGTGGCATATTTTTAGTAACAGAGAAATCTCCTTTCTCTCCGTAGTCACTGGTGAAGTGCACCCCACAAACACATACGATTTTGTTCCCTGGAAAATGGTGCAGAACATTCTCTTTATGGCTGTAGGACCAGTGCCAAGCCTGAGCCCCAATCAGCAGGCCTCCTCCCTCTCGCACAAATGAGATGATCTCCTCAGCTTGGTGGCCATCATATCCGTTAGTACAGAACACGCCCAGGCCCTGAATCAGGGTGGAAGTGTTTTGGACTTTGTACCCGGAGGCAGAGAGACTTTTTGCTAATACCTGCAATTTATTATGCACCCCAATGTCGGCATTTGAATTTGGACTCAGCCAAGATACAGCATTTTTCAAAAAGACCATGAAGGTTTCCCTGTTGAGATAATCCTCATGGGCCAAAACCACTACTTTCCCATTTCCATAGCGAGAGGCAGCGATGAGAACATCTTTTCTGGGAGACACCAGCACAGGGAATGCAGAGTCCCCTGTCAGCAGCAGCTTGCACGGAACCGCCTCCCCAGTGAAACTCAGAGAATCAACACCACGGACCAGAGACTGGTAATCTTCATTAGCCGCCATATTGCTGAGGAAACATGTGTAAAACTAATAAGAAAGTGTTTTGTTAAATAAAGACAGTCTTACACTGGTAGTTTATAACTGATCTGAGATATGTACATAACTCCCACTAATTAAACCTTAGTTCTATACTGATTCAGTAGAACTCAAATAAAGCTCCCACTGGACTAACTACCAGTCAACCTCTTCTCTGTTCTCTATTTTCCTCAGTGTATACAGAGGAGTAAGAGTTTCAGGACTAACTCTGCAGTGACACAGAAGGTTTAGCTAATGGCTAACAACTTGGGGGGAATTCACAAAAGTGTCGGGAACGGAAAAATGTCTTTAAAATGTCGTAGAAAGTGTCGTAGCAACAGCCGACAAATTCACAGAGCATTTCTCCGCCAGTTTTCCGACATGTGCGACACTTTTGAATTAGTGTCGTTAAAAGTGGGCGTGGTTTTTTCGGCGCCACTTTTCCCGACATTTTTATGAATTACTTGTAAACTCATTTTTTTTACCGACAATTTTTCAGACACTTTAGGCTCGCCAAAATGAAAATGTCAGACAAATTGTCGTTTAAAAAGTCTTGGTAAATGTCGTTTGTACGATGAAAAGATATACGACATTTTAGAAAATTGTCAGACTTACGAGACATTCAGAGATGGTAACATTTGCCTTTGTGAATTTGCCGTACGTATGACATTTTACAAATTTGTCGACCGCCACTTCTGGGTTACTTTTTTTACCGACACTTTTGTGAATTCCCCCCCTTGTCATTGACCACCTCCCACTCTGCTTGACTACATTCCCCTATGTGTGCTACTCACCTGCTCTGTGATCATGATTTGCAAGACTGGAGGAGAGGAGGCATCAGAGGTATGTGACTAGGGTCCTATCACCCCCACAATTGTGCCCTAAGCAAATGTCTCCTCTGCCTACCCCTAGTTCTGCCCTAATGGTTGTGGTTCTTTGTACACTATGGGGGGAATTCACAAAAGTGTAGGGAACGAAAAAATGTCTTTAAAATGTCGTAGAAAGTGTCATAGCAACAGCCGACAAATTCACAGAGCATTTCTCCGCCAATTTTCCGACATGTACGACACTTTTGAATTAGTGTCGTTAAAAGTGGGCGTGGTTTTTTCGGCACCACTTTTCCCGACATTTTTATGAATTACTCGTAAACTCATTTTTTTTACCGACAATTTTGGCTCTCCAAAATTAAAATGTCAGTCAAATTGTCTTTTAAAAAGTCTTGGTAAATGTCGTTTGTACGATGAAAAGATATACGACATTTTAGAAAATTGACAGACTTACGAGACATTCAGAGATGGTAACATCTGCCTTTGCGAATTTGCCGTTTGTACGACATTTTACAAATTTGTCAACCGCCACTTCTGGGTTACTTATTTTACCGACACTTTTGTGAATTCCCCACTATGGGGGGAATTCACAAAAGTGTCGGTAAAATAAATAACCCAGAAGTGTCGGTCGACAAATTTGTAAAATGTCGTACGAACGGCAAATTCACAAAGGCAGATGTTACCATCTCTGAATGTCTCGTAAGTCTGTCAATTTTCTAAAATGCCGTATATCTTTTCATCGCACAAACGACATTTACCAAGACTTTTCAAAAGACAATTTGACCGACATTTTCATTTTGGAGAGCCTAAAGTGTCTGAAAAATTGTCGGTAAAAAAAATGAGTTTACGAGCAATTCATAAAAATGTTGGGAAAAGTGGCGCCAAAAAAAAACCACGCCCACTTTTAACGACACTAATTCAAAAGTGTCGTACATGTCGGAAAATTGGTGGAGAAATGCTCTGTGAATTTGTCGGCTGTTGCTACGACACTTTCTACGACATTTTAAAGACATTTTTTCGTTCCCGACACTTTTGTGAATTCCCCCCAATGAGTCTGATCTTTATCTAAGTAGGTGATGAAATCACAGTTAGCTCATATGACCAGGCCCATCTAGAAAGAATTAAACTGAAAGTAGGATGAGTATAATAATTAATACCAATGCTAGTGATTAAAGGATGGTCCTGGGTCCATGGGATTTACTGTTTTTTGTTCATACATATACTAATTGACTGTTGAAGAGACAGTTAAGGGGGATATGATCACTATATATAAATATATAAGGGGGATGTGATCACTATATATAAATATATAAGGGGATATGATCACTATATATAAATATATGAGGGATATGATCACTATATATAAATATATAAGGGGATATGATCACTATATATAAATATATAAGGGAGATATGATCACTATATATAAATATATAAGGGGGATATGATCACTATATATAAATATATAAGGGGATATGATCACTATATATAAATATATAAGGGGGATATGATCACTATATATAAATATATAAGGGGGATATGATCACTATATATAAATATATAAGGGACAGTAATGAAACAGAGAAAGTACAGAGAAGAGCGACTAAGCTGATAAAGGGAATGGAAGTGTCAGAGTGGTACAATTAATGGATCTCTGTTCTACTACTGTTCTAATGACTAGGAGCCAATCCCTTGTGTACTCTGTGTTTTGTCTCATTCTGAATGGGGTGCTCTACACAACATACAGATTCTACTAATGTACAAAAACAGTCCTTAAACACCATTACACCAGAATACCCCCCCCCCTCCATGCCCATGAAAGTCTGGCAGAATAATATTTTAAATACACAGGGCTCTGGTACAAGTGCTACTTACTAGTCAGTTGTGCAGGGGCAGTGAGACAGTATACAGTGAGACAGTTGTATGAGCCACTCTCTTCCTACTAACAGATGTAATGTGAAACCTCACCAGTATTAGCAAACACACCCCTAACTACACACACACTTTTACTTTCAGTTCTACAATATACACAACAATCTGTACTTGGGAGGGAGTGCAGGAGATCATGTGCTGAAGAGAAAATATTTAGTACTGTTTGTTATATCAGTCTGGGGCCTCAGGGGAAGAAAGGGGATTTTGCGAAATGCAAAGCTGATGATTCATGAGAAATAACACTTCATAAAATCATACCTCCCAACTGTCCCGTTTTCGGAGGGACAATCCCTCTTTTGACTGCTCAACCCGCAGTCCCTCATTTGTACTGGAAAGTCCCTCTTTTCTCTGCACTGAACAGCCAGAAAAAGAAACAAAGTTTCTCACTTAATTGGCTTTTAGCAGAGAGCCCAGAACACCTAACAGGTGCAAATAAGATACTTTGTAACAATTTTGAGACACAAAAACACAGAAATATTTTCAAACTTTCATAACCTGCCAAATTTTGTAAAACAAACATGGTAATGAGGGGGTGTGGCCACAGAAAGGGGTGTGGTCAAAAAATTGCTGCGCTACGTGCGGAAAAATTTTTTTTGTCCCTCTTTTTACTTCCAAAATGTTGTGAGGTATGTAAAATACAAAAAGAAAGCATTTGAGATGAACATATTAGGAGATTATGAATGTGTTTTTCTGCCCCTGCCCAGTTATTGTGTTTGCCTTTAGGGTCGATGCCATATCCACTCACTGGCTGTTGGTTGCCTGATGCGCAGGAATGAAATGCCAAGTACAGAAATGTCAGATTTGACTGAAAAACTGGGCAGCAAACTGGAAAATGAGGTTCAATGTTGATAAATGCAGGTTATGCACTTTGGCAAAAATAATATAAATGCAAGTTATACACTAAATGGCAGTGTGTTGGGAGTTTCCTTAAGGGGATACTGTCATGGGAAAAAACATTTTTTTCAAAATGAATCAGTTTAGTGCTGCTCCAGCAGAATTCTGCACTGAAATTCATTTCTCAAAAGAGCAAACAGATTTTTTTATATTCAATTTTGAAATCTGACATGGGGCTAGACATATTGTCAGTTTCCCAGCTGCCCCAAGTCATGTGACTTGTGCTCTGATAAACTCCAATCACTCTTTACTGCTGTACTGCAAGTTGGAGTGATATCACCCCCTCCCTTTCCCCGCCAGCAGCCAAACAAAAGAATAATGGGAAGGTAACCAGATAACAGCTCCCTAACACAAGATAACAGCTGCCTGGTAGATCTAAGAACAACACTCAATAGTAAAAACCCATGTCCCACTGAGACACATTCAGTTACATTGAGAAGAAAAAAACAGCAGCCTGACAGAAAGCATTTCTCTCCTAAAGTGCAGGCACAAGTCACATGACCAGGGGCAGCTGGGAAATTGACAAAATGTCTAGCCCCATGTCAGATTTCAAAAATGAATATAAAAAAATTTGTTTGCTCGGTGCAGAATTCTGCTGGAGTAGCACTATTAACTGATGCATTTTGAAAAAAACATGTTTTCTGATGACAGGATCCCTGTAAATGAGAAGGATCTTGGGGTTTTTGTAGATAACAAGTTGTCTAATTCTAGGCAGTGTCATTCTGTGGCTACTAAAGGGGAGTTGTAGACGGGCGCTAGGACCGCGCGGCCGCCTGGTCGGACCGCGCGGCCTAGGGGCAGCCGGCAATGAAATCCGGCGCTGAGGGGAGACTGACAAGGTTGGGGTTGTTTTCTCTGGAAAAAAGGCGCTTGTGAGGGGACATGATTAGACTTTACAAGTACATTAGAGGACATTATAGACAAATAGCAGGGGACCTTTTTACCCATAAAGAGAATCACGTAGCAGAGGCCTCCCCTTCAGACTAGAGGAAAAGAAGTTTCATTTAAAGGAACAGAGTAGGGGGTTCATCACAGTGAGGACAGTGAGGTTGGGGAATGCACTGCCGGGTGATGATTCAGTTAATGACTATAAGAGGGACTTGGATGATTTCTTGGACAGACATAATACAAAGGCTATTGTGATACTAAACTCTATAGTTAGTATAGATATGGGTATATAGAATTTATGTGACAGTAGGGAGGGGTGTGTGGGGCTGGGTTTTCCTTTGGAGGGGTTGAACGTGATGGACTTTGTCTTTTTTCAACCCGATTTAACTATGTAACTATATAACTATGTAACTATGTGTATTCACTGCCACACAGCCAATATGTGTTCACATCACATTCAGCCCTGTCTGACTTATTTTTTATTTTTTCATTTTATTTTTGAAAACCTGGTCTCCCTAACAGAACTCTTCATTTTCCTTTTTTGATCACAGTTGGAAGAGCACTAACTGCCATTTTCAAACCTTGGGATATTTATTTCCGTGCCGGGCCTTGGGCAAATTGGACCCAAGGCAGTGCCAGACGCTTATCACCCCTTCGGCCCCTCCCCATCTGCAATGCGTTTCCCTTTCTCCTCACTACATAATATTAGAGGTGACAGAGATAGGTTGCACAGGGCAGGGCTGCAGTGATTGGTAAGGGGAACAGCACCAGAGCCGTATCGTGTGGAATGGCAAACGAGGAGCTGGAACCGTCTGTTGTCAGCCACTACTTCTGCTGGCAGATCCTCACAATACTTTTGCTTTCCTCTTACTTCAGTAACCAGCAAAGTCAGTGCCGCCCTGGATATATTACACAAATGTAGGGACCTATAGGATATCCTATCCCTATAGAGTTAATCCCCTACCTTTTGCTTAAGTTCTCTTTTCCCTTGTTATTGGGCCAAGCCCTTCTAACTGGTAAAGTGTAACAACTACACCTATTGGACAAAGAGTGTAATGACACTCCCCTGCCACACTGCTATATAGTGCTGTGTAGGGAGTGGCCTCTTCCTCTTTGGCTCCTGGTGTCTGTGCTGCTGGGTGTTTCCCATTGAGCCTGGGATCACCAAGGCCCCAGTAAGCCATTTACCCCAAAGGGACCTGTACCTTTGGTGCTGAAGTCGGGAACCAGGCAATCCCGTGAATGAGGATTAGCTATCATTAGGGCAGATCTGTAATAGTCTCTCTAGGAGAGAGAGATAGCCAGATTAAGGTAGCATGAGCAGTTCTGTGCTCCAACAAGGAGAATAGCAGGGAGTAGCCTCCCAAAGGCTTTTAAGGTGCCTTTAGTGTAAGGAACTCAGTGATAGGGAATTCAGTTAGCAGAGCACTGCCTGACCCCTACTTGATCGATCCTGTTTCACTTTGGTCGCTGGTCTTTGGGAGTGAGATATTCTTCCTACTGTTTGACTTGAGGAGTGACATCTGTACATGCTGCATCATCATCAATGCTATCCTTTCTCCTCTGTGATATGCTAACTCCTACTACAACTCCTGCGTGAGTAAACCTGTGGTCAATTGCTTGCATATTGTTGTGCTAATAAACCATCTCACTTGTTTTCACTATCTAAGAACCTCCTGGCGTCCATTATTCTATCTTTCACACTTATATGCCTGTGGGTTGTAGTTTTACACCATCTTAAAGGGGAAGCTTCCATTTAGCGAAGGCTCCGCCCTGAGTGTAGTTTCACAGTGTAACCCATGCTCATACACTAGCTGGACACCCTTAACCCCTATTTGGCGGTATAGGCCAAAAAAGCGTTACACAAAGTTCTCTCAAGAGCCAAGAAACTCAGTGACTGTTTATACACAGACATTAATTACAATCAAACAAGGCACAGGGCAGATATTTACCCTTTATTGCAGTCACAGCCTGTGTGTGTCACCCTGAGTGTATGGGACCTATAGTCCAGAATGCTTGGGACCTGTGGATAAGGGATCTTTCTGTAATCTGGAAGTCTACTAAAAAAATCATAAAAAATTCAAATAAACTCAACAGGATTGTTTTGCCTCCTATAATTATTAATTATATCTTAGTTTAGATCAAGTACATGAAACTGTTTTATTATTACACAGAAAAAGAAAATATGTTTTAAAAATTATTCAGTTAAAATGGAGCCTATGTGAATTGGCCTTCCTATGATTCCTATAAGCTTTCCGGATAATGGATTCCATACCTGTATTATTAGAGCAGAAGATAGGGGTTACAGTATTAAAGGGGCTGCACTGGGAATTAACTGTTTGTCTCTGATATGATTAGTAATAATAAAAAAGACACATGTCCATCAAGTTCAACCTTAAGTCTATAAATAACCTGCCTAACTGCCAGTTGATCCAGAGGAAGGAAAAAAAAAACAATATGAGGCCTCTCCAATTTGCCTCAGATGGGGAAACAATTCCTTCCTGACTCAAGATGCAATGGGGCCAGTCCATAATTGATATGGATGCACCAAATCCAGAGGGTACAGGGGGTTCAGCAGTCAGGGGGCCTCCGTGATTTAAAGATGTGAGCAAGATCAGGGCAGGGCTTGTGTGAGTGGTTGGGGTATTTGCATTACTGGGGAGTGCCCTGGGTAGATCTGTGTGTATGAGGGGCAATTTTTACCATGGGGGCCCATTTTACTCGTTGACAAGTCCCACTACCCAAGTAAACAGTGGGTAATAATTTGAGCCCCATGATTACTGATGGCTTATCTTTAGATTAACAACAGATCCAACAAAGAATCACTGAGACTGAATCTATACCTATGTAGAAGGGTAAAGGTTTGCTCACCTTTACTTGAGGCAGTCCCCTAGATTTTGCTAGCAAAGTGTTGGGCCTTTTTTTATAGTTGGGAGTGGGGCTATTTCCCTGGCAGTTCTGAAGTTGGCCAGAAGTGTCAGGATTCCCCAGTCTTTAATAAATGAGAAGTCAGTAAGTGTTTTGTCTCTTTACTGGGTCACTACTTGCTGGAAGAGATGGTTGGTAGAACAAGAGCCTGAGGTGGAAGTAGACATTAGGACAATTTCTGTAATAGCCCATTATAGGAGTGAGAGGCAGTATTAGGGTAGTTAGTAGAGTAGTCAGACGCTCCAACAAAGTGGCTAGTAAGGGTTAGTACCCTGCAGTATCACCTGCTAGTATAGGGACTCAAGAGGTCAAGCCTAGCAATAGATTCCTGGAGTAAAATACCAGTGGGAGCATCTGCTAGAGATGGGGACTAGTTCACTGATCTGTGAGTACTTTTTCTGGGTGTTGCAAATACTATGCTTGTCTGAAAACTGTCCAGAGGAAGAACAATTCTGAAGCATTTGTGGTGTATTCCAGACAAAGAGCTGTATAATGGGAGGGAGTGCAGGAGGGCATGTCGTTGGAGAGAAATATTTTGTTCCTACCCATGAAGCTACAAAGCACCAGGGCAACAATATTCTCCCCATGTGCTAATGCTAGAAGAAGAAGATGAGCACCAGCAAGATGTTACAGAATATGTGAATATAAGAGCTTCTACTGAAAAGGAAAACATTTCATCATTAGTTTTTCTATAATACACACAATCAATTTGTGGAATTATTTCTAGAGCTAGGTGGATGCAGATGGATGTCCATGGGGTTATATTATAAAAAGCTGCAGGATTTTCTACAGGTTTATTATCTATATCTATGAAAATATCCTGCTTCACCCAGAATTCAAAGAACACATTGCGCTATGGAAACGCTATGTGGATGACATGTTCTTAATTTGGACAGGTTCCCTTGAGATGCTAACAGAATTCTTCACATACTTGAACACCATACACAATACCATCAAATTCACAACTTGTATTGGACCTAATAGTGTCAATTACCTGGATGTTCAGGTAACAATCTCGAATGGCGTGCTTATAACCAACTTATATAAAAAACCAACTGATAGGAACAATATGCTGAGAAAAGATAGTTTCCACCCAATAGGGACCATCAAGGGACTCCCCAAAAGTCATTTTATAAGAGCCAGGAGGATAACATCTTCAGACACATTGTATAGAAAGCAGTCTGAAGAAATGGTGACGATATTCATGCAAAGGGGTTATGATAAAACTGATTTGGTGAGCATCACAAATGAGGTAGGAAAAACTAAAAGGGAGGAATTACTCCAAAAGAGAGCAGGACCACAGGACTAAAAGATTTTGCTACCTGCAATACGGATGGGGTAATTTACCTGTTAAAATGCCCATGTGGGCTTGGTTATGTGGGCCAAACCTCAAGGGCATGCAGGATTAGACTAAATGAGCACAAAAGCGTGATCCAGGGCCGGGCCTCCGCACAGGCGCCCAAGGCAAGCCGGCGGACGCGGCGCCGGTTTAGGCCAAGTGCGCATGCGCAAGGTGGCGCTCGCGTGCGCATGCGCAAGAAAAGCAGTGGTTTTTCCTTCTTTTGCTCTTCTGCGCATGCGCGAATTAGTGCGAATGTGCGCATGCGGAGAGAAATGTATTCACACGCATGCGCAGGAGCACAAGTATCCGTAAGAACCGCAAAGAGTCGGGCACTGGACTGGGGGTAGGCGACAGAGGAGGCGCGTGCCTGGCGCCCCCCCAGCTTTGCGCCCTAGGCACGTGCCTACTCTGCCTACCCCTAGTTCCGGCCCTGGCGTGATCAGAAATTTTAAACCTGAAATAAAAGAGAGTGACTCAAAAAAAGTAAACAGAAAGAGAAAGTCAAAAAAGAAACGCTATTAGCAAAACACTTTTACTCACAAAAGCATACGGTGTCGCCAATAAGGTGGCAAATTCTTGAGAAAATTGTGGTACTGCAAGGCAACGAAATGAAGCTGGCTCTTCTCATAAGGGAAGCGTTCTGGATGTGGAAACTTGAGACCTGACTTGTTTTTTATAAATAACTTTTCCATTTTGATTGACACTTTGTTTCTTTTTCACAAATAATCTTTGCCAGTGGGAATAATGAATGATAGAGGTAATGGTAAAACTCCCGCTGGTCGTAAGTAGTTAAACCTAATATTTGGTAACCAAAGTGTGTTAATATATAGTAACCAAATTGGGATAGAATGGTTCAAATATGCATTTATGCTTGTTTCTGGATGTGAAACTGGACTTTGGACAATAATACCAGGACATGGACTTTGAGTGTCAAGCCTCACTTTGGAACACCCTGGTGGACTATGGGAAATTGGGCAGGACTCTATGTATCCCTATGCTTTAAAAATGTTTGTAGCACAAATGTTTGTATCCTGACGAAGGGAGGTTTAATCCCCCCGAAATGTTGATGCACAGGTGGTCACTTTAAATAAAAGGGGTAAGCTCCCCACCTGCAACATACATGGTGTTGTGCTATTCTCTTAAATCGTCTACATTAATTATCTATATCAGCCAATCAGCAGGTAGAATTTACCGGTCTCCAGGGAAAACTTTGAGTTTGATTAGTCCTGTAGGATAGATTATTAAAGGAGAAGGAAAGGCTAAAATTAAGTAAGCTTTATCAGAAAGGTGAAATAAATAAAATATGAAAGAATATATGTGAAACGATGCCTTCTTTTAAGCATGGAATTACAGGCTGTATTGCAGGCTGAATTACAGACAGGTTGGGACTGAGAGGCTAGAACTGCAGCAAATAGAAGAAGTTTTATACTCACGTTGCACTCTGGCGTACCTCCCATTTGAAAATTGGAAAAGGGACAAAAAGTTCAGCCACGCTACGTGATTTTTTGACCATGCCCATTTTGTGGCCACACCCCCTCTAAATACCATGTCCATTCTACAAAATTTGTCAGGTTACTGAAATTCTGAACATATTTCTGGGGGTTTAAGTGCAGGTGCTGAGTTTTCTAGGCTCTCTGTCAAAAACCTCTTATTTAACTGAATTTCAGAAACTTTGTATATTTTTTTCTGGAGTCAGTGCAGGAGATCAAAGAGAAATTTGGGACATTTCAGTAAGAATCTGGGACTGTGGACTGAGCTGTAACAATTGTGACTGTCCCCTGAAAAACAGGACAGTTGAGAGGCGATATCACCCATTATGCTGACCATAGATAGAATGATATATGTAGCGGAATTGGGCCCCTCCAGACCAAGTTGGCAGTTGATTAGCCCCTGTATGGGTGCCAGGAGTAGAAGTAGATAGAAGAGGGACACTGATCATCCATTGGTGAGTATGAGATTATTAGCAGCTGCATGTGGCACCTATTGTGCAGTGTGAGTGAGGATTGGGGTGTTACCGGCCAAATCTATGTACTGGGTGTTGTGTTTTGTTCATTAGATCTATATATAAGCAGACACTGGTGGTTGCCATAGCAACTCATGTTTCATCTCGCTCCATTGAGTTGATATTTAACAGGTGGACTTGTCTGCTTTGAATGTGTGTCAATATTGAAATAAGTTTGTATTTTTGTAAATCCCATAATCATTTATACCATCAAATATCAACTCTCACCAGCACCTATAAAAACATTATATCAATCTTTGTAAAACATCAATTGAACCCAATAGGCTGGTTTTGCCTCCAATAAGGATGAATTATATCTTAGTTGGGATCAAGTACAAGTTACTGTTTTATTATTACACAGAAAAAGGAAATAATTTCTCAAAATTTGGATTACAGTATTTGATTAAAATGAAGTTTATGGGCCTTCCTGTAATTTGGAGCTTTCTAGATAATGGGTTTCCAGATAACAGATCTCATACCTGTAGGACAGGTATCTTCATACCTTGTCTACTAGAAAATCATGTAAACATTAGTGATGGGTGAATTTATTCGCCAGGCGCGAATTCGCGGCGAATTTGCGCGATTCGCCACCAGCGAATAAATTCGCGAAACGCCCGTGAAAATTCGCGAAACGCCCGCGAAAATTCGGCGGCAAAAAAACGGGCGCCGGAGTCAAAAACGAGACGCCGGCGCCATTTCGCAAATTTTTCGCCGTTTTGCTAATTTTTCGTCGAAGCTACACGGCGCAAATTCGCCCATCACTAGTAAACATTAAATAAAATTACAGAAAAAAAAGGAAGCCATTTTTAAAAATTTGGATTATTTGGATAAAATGGAGTCTGTGGGAGACAGCCTTTCCATAATTCGGAGCTTTTTGGATAATGGGTTTCCAGATAACAGATTCCATACCTGTAGGAATGGTATCTTCATACCTTGTCTACTAGAAAATCATAAAAACATTAAATAAACCCAATAGCATTATTTTGCTTCCAATAAGGATTCATTATATCAAGTACAACGATTATTTTATTATTACACAGAAAAAGGAAGTCCATTTTAAAAATTTGGATTATTTGGATAAAATGGAGTCTGTGGGAGAAGGCCACTCAAAGCTTTCTCGAACGGGTTTCTTGATAACAGATCCCATACCTGTTGTAATATTTTATTTTTAACATTGAGCAGGTCATTGTAACCTCAGCAAGTCGCTTGTGAGCTGTGGTTGTAGATTTAGACTGTGGGCCGGGGAATGACTGTGCTTGGAAATCATATTACCAGCTCTGTTGTATCTTTATTAAAGAATAAAGAGAATATAACACAAAACATGTAATTTTGCAAACAATTGTAAATGGATTATGCAACTAAACATGCAAATGCCTCTTTTACTCTGATAAAAATGTATTGCATTATCCCTGCATTTTCTGTGAGTTTAATGAGCTTTGATTCCCAATGATGCCCCACAAATAACATTTTTCGGTATCTTTCTAAATATGTTCTTTGGAACTGACATGTTCCTTTCACCATCTCCTTGTAAAATTAGTATATAGCACCAACATATTCTGCAGCACTGTACATAGATTAAACATCATTACCAACAGTCTATGTACCGCTGAGCTTACATTCTAACATCCCTACCACATTCCCACCAGTCCCTGCCCCAGTGGAGCTTACATGGAGAACTAAAGTCAACAATACAATACGGGTATAAATGATGGAGTTTATATACTTTCCTGACTGTACCAGCCCATAAATTCAGCAGCCACATAACAGTAACAATCCAGCCCTTCACAGTTGCCCCTATCTCCTGAATCATGTTAAATTAATAAGTGCTATCATTATCCATCCTGGTTCTTCAGAGCAGTTTTGGGAGGGGAGGAAATGTGTTTATCAAATGACCCATACCTTTGTTTTATTAATTTCTGCTTATTTGTTAAACTAAACATTGCAAGCAGCTGGGGCAAAGGAAGAGTTTGTTTATACAGAGCTTGTGATTTCTATATACTGTAGGGCAGACAGAGTATGACACACACATGGAGCATAGGGCAGGCAGAGTATGGCACACACAGAGAGCATAGGGCAGGCAGAGTATGGCACACACAGAGAGCATAGGGAAGACAGAGTATGACACACACAGGGAGCATAGGGCAGGCAGATTATGACACACACAGGGAGCATAGGGCAGGCAGAGTATGGCACACACAGAGCATAGGGCAGGCAGATTATGGCACACACAGGGAGCATAGGGCAGGCAGAGTATGACACACACAGGGAGCATAGGGCAGGCAGAGTATGACACACACAGGGAGCATAGGGCAGGCAGAGTATGACACACACAGGGAGCATAGGGAAGACAGAGTATGACACACAGGGAGCATAGGGCAGGCAGAGTATGACACACACAGAGCATAGGGCAGGCAGATTATGACACACACAGGGAGCATAGGGCAGGCAGAGTATGACACACACAGGGAGCATAGGGCAGGCAGAGTATGACACACACAGGGAGCATAGGGCAGGCAGAGTATGGCACACACAGAGAGCATAGGGAAGACAGAGTATGACACACAGGGAGCATAGGGCAGGCAGAGTATGACACACACAGAGCATAGGGCAGGCAGATTATGGCACACATACATTTAAAACCCATGCCAAAGTCTACAAAATACCAACAGGTTGATTTAAGGCTCGCTTCCCGGTTGAACTGATAATGTAGTTAAATTGTGTCCAGGCTGATCATGATTTCAAATGTACAATTTTATAAGAAAACTGATTTTTGCAAGAGACAAAGCAGAAAATAAAGTCTTTAATAAAGTTTCAGCACAGAAATTGATACAATGAATAATTCAGCTATCCAGACAAACTGCTTATGTGACCACATAGGCCCCTTCGTCGATTTATTTAGGTATCATTTTTCACACACATATTTACACAGCACTTTTCAGAAACTGTTCCAAGTTAGTCCTTACTGCAGCAGAGCTTACAATCTAAGTCCCTCTTCGATGTTACCACCACTGGAATGAATTTTATCAGGGTTCAATTTAACTGCCTGTATGTGTTTGTTGTGTGGGAGCAAACAATAGAATAAATACCAGGATGAGGTGCAGCTGCTCCAGGGCCCACCAGGAGGTTGTCAGTAGATCTAGTACTGCAAGACGGCAAGGATAACCAGTGAGCTACCACCCTTCAGTTAAAATTAGCCCATCATTTAAAAAAACTGTTCTCTAGCAGTTTAATGAGGCCTTTACTATTTTGCAGTAGTTACTAGTTCTGCCGGCAGGCTGCCTTCTCTGTGTTCTATAGATAGTCAGGGGATGCAAGTTGCTCTTGTGCCCAAAGGCCAAGATTAACTCAAACAAACTCTTAGCTATAAATTCCAACCTAGCAGTGTGGAGAAGAGTTACCAATTGAAGCAAAAGAAATAGTAGTCATTATTGGATGTCATATTAAAAGAGAACTATCACGAAACAAAAATGTAATAATGAGCTTCATTGCCTAGAAACAGGAGTATTTCTACATCTGATGTACCATGTCATAAAGGGGCTGCTGAGGCATATTCTGAGACCATTTGTAATTGGTTTTCATTTTTTTATTATTTGTGGTTTTTGAGTTATTTCGCTTTTTATTCAGCAGCTCTCCAGTTTGTAATTTCAGCTATCTGGTTGCTATGATCCAAATTCCCCTAGTAACCATGCACTGATTTGAATAAGAGACTGGAATATGAATAAAAAGATGAGTAATTAAAAAGTAACAATAATGTGTAGATTTGTCGAATTCATGTGATTTTTTTTTAAACTCTAATAAATCCGAATATATTTGCAACTCGAATGGGAGGTTATTTAAGAAAAAATTGAATGTCTGATATTCAATCAAAAATTCGAATTTAATTCCAATTGTACGAAAAAAAAAACTTGAATGTTAGGAAGGCAATTAACATATTCAAATGGTACAATGGATCTCTGCCATTGACTTGTAAATGAACTCGGCAGGTTTTAGGCGGCGAATATTCGTGTTAGAACGGTTTCCATGGTCGAGTAGTGATAAATCTCACATTCGAATTTACATTCGAATTGGGGGATTAAAATTTGAATGTGTGAATTTTGACTCCAAGAAACAATTCGGAAAATCGAATTTACTATTCGACCCTTAATAAATCTGCCCGTAAGTGTGTAGCCTTAAGATGGCCATAGATGCAAAGATCTGATCGTACGAATCGAGGATTCGTACGATATTCGGACCGTGTGTGGAGAGTCCCGACATTTCTCGTCCGGCGGAGATCGGTCGTTTGGTCGATTGGACCGGTTAAAAGATTTCTGTCGGCTGCCAATAATATCTCTGCGTGTATTGCCGATCGTACGATTTTCATAGGGAGACTGTCACCATCTTTGTCGGACATAACTATGGTACAATTGCTGTCAGGGGCAGAACATCGGCTGATCTGTTCTTTTACTACTTTATTTGATCTGAATGGTTAGTGGCAGGTCGGGAGATGGGAAAGTCCGATCGTACGATCGGGTCTTTGCATCTATGGTCAGCTTTACAGAGCATTTGTTTTTAGATGGGGTCAGTGAGCCCAATTTGAAAGCTGGAGTCAGCTGAAGGCAAATAATTTAAAAACTATAAAAAAATTATGAAGACCAACTGAAAAGTTGCTTAGGATTAGCCATTCTATAAAACACTAAACCACCCCTTTAAATAAGTCCCTCTTCCTTTCCCCGTCTCTGCAACCTGTTTCTGTGTCTACATGAAGACTATATCCGTTATCAAGCACCAATGATGTATTTGACCAAAAAAATACGTTTAACACAAAGCCTGTGTACAGAGCTGGAGACTGCTTGTTCTGGGGGGGGGGGGTAGTGAAGAGTACCTTGATTATATCAGAAATGGTACAAATGGTTTGATTTGCTTGGAATTTTCTTTTGTTTCCATGAGATTGTGCTTCTGTTACATTTTGTTTTCTTAAAGGAAAACTATACCCCCGTACAATATAGGTCTCTATAAAAAGATATTGCATAAAACAGCTCATATGTAAAGCCCTGCTTCATGTAAATAAATCATTTTCATAATAATATACTTTTTAGTAGTAGTAGTATGTGCCGTTGGTTAATCATAAATAGAAAACTGCCATTTTAAAAAAATAAGGGCCGCCCCCTGGGATCCTAGGATTGACGGTGCACACAAACATACCAAACATGTTAGGTCACATGACCCAATTAACAGACAGAGTTGTGTATTTTGCTTCCACACTTCTTCCTGTTACAGTTAGAGCTGCAGTATTTCTGGTCAGGTGATCTCTTCCTGTTACAGTTAGAGCTGCAGTATTTCTGGTCAGGTGATCTCTTCCTGTTACAGTTAGAGCTGCAGTATTTCTGGCCAGGGGATCTCTTCCTGTTACAGTTAGAGCTGCAGTGTTTCTGGTCAGGTGATCTCTTCCTGTTACAGTTAGAGCTGCAGTATTTCTGGTCAGGTGATTTCTACCTGTTACAGTTAGAGCTGCGGTATTTCCGGTCAGGTGATTTCTTCCTGTTACAGTTAGAGCTGCAGTATTTCTGGTCAGGTGATCTCTTCCTGTTACAGTTAGAGCTGCAGTATTTCTGGTCAGGTGATCGCTTCCTGTTATAGTTAGAGCTGCAGTATTTCTGGCCAGGGGATCTCTTCCTGTTACAGTTAGAGCTGCAGTATTTCTGGTCAGGTGATCTCTTCCTGTTACAGTTAAAGTTGAAGTATTTCTGGTCAGGTGATCTCTGAGACAGCACACAGACCATCATGAAATGGTGGCTCAAAGCAAGAGATGTAAAAGGACAATATTTAGTTAAATATATATTCCAGTTAGGTAAGATTCTTTAATATGCCACTTAATACAATGTAAACGATCTGTTGCTTAAGTATTCATTTTGGGGGTATAGTTTTCCTTTAATAGTTTGACTTCAAAAGAAACAAGGGTATAACTTTTAATTGGAACAAAGAAGCATTCTGCTAAAAGCATTTCACAGTGTGCTTGATTATGAAAAAAAAAACTGGGGGGTGTAGTTCCCCTTTAATTTCAGTGAAATGAAATAAAATCCGATACTTGCTTTAATACAAGGCTTTGCAGAACTACCACATTGTGGTATGAAGAAAAACATATAAATAAATGTCAAATTCTTTAGGACTCAGTACATCAGAGGGGTTTCCTTAGCGTGAATCCGTTGATGCTTTACAAGGGCCGGCTTGCCTGCAAAGCATCTCCCACAATCTGGGCAGACAAATGGCTTCTCTCCCGTGTGACTCCTTTTATGCGTGATGAGATGGGAGATCTGGGTAAAGCCTTTCCCGCAGCGAGGGCATATAAATGGCCGCTCTCCAGTGTGGATTCTCTCATGTTTAATAAGTGCCGACTTGTCTGTGAAACACTTATCACAACTGCCACAACCAAAAGGCTTTTCCCTGGTGTGTATTCGCTGATGGGCCACCAGATTGGAGTTCTGGCTGAAGCACTTGCCACAATAGGAACAGCTGAAGGCACCTGTATGAATCCTCTGATGCTTTAGAAGAGTTGATTTCCGTGTAAACAGTTTCCCGCATTCCAGACATGAAAATGGTTTCTCCCCCGTGTGAATCCTCTCATGAGTCAGGAGATGGGAGATCTGTGAAAAGCTTTTGCCACATTCGGAACAAGTGAATGGTTTCTCCTCGGTGTGAGTCCCCTGATGGGTCAGGAGCTTTGAACTCTGAGTAAAACATTTCCCGCACTCAGTGCAGACAAACGGTCTCTCCCCGGAATGAATTTTCTGGTGCATAACAAAATTTGAATGTTTGGCGAAAGATTTCCCACATTTAGAGAATGGGAATGGTTTCACCCCGCCGTGAGTTTTCTGGTGGGTTACAAGGTGGGCAATTTGGGTAAAACCCTGCCCACACTCGTTGCATGAAAGCAATTTCTTCTCCTGCTGCGTGGGATATTTGGCTCTAGAAAGAACGTTTTTATCGCATTGCTCTTTGTATAGCGTCTGGTGTGTGACGAGCTCTGCGAGACTGCCGAAACATTCGTGGCACTCGGAGCAGAGAAACATCTCAGCGTTGTGTGTCTTCTGGTGACAAATATAATCTGATTCTACTGTCAAGTGTCTGCCGCAATCGGTACAAGTGGACCCCTTAGATTTTGGGATCTCTATAAAATCAGATAAACATTCCATCTCCCTCTGGTCACTGGATGAGTCCATGAAATGTGCTTCTAGTAATGAGTGGACTTCTTTATCTAAAGCAGCTCTCTTCAGTCTGTTTGTGGATATTTGGTTCTGATCCGGACTTGAAATCTCTTCCCTCTTATATTCTTCACATGCGGGTGCAGCAATGGTAACAGGATATCCCTCTGATGGAGCTTCCTTCTTAATTACTACATCGTCTTGAGAAAAAAAAATAAACATAATTTTAGGATATTCAAATAAGATCTAAATCAATGGTTTTTTTTTCTATAGTTCACATTCCTGATTCTACTCCTACACGATAGTATTACGATTTGATAAAGACTATCCTGAAATTCTGATGTAAGGGAATTAGGGATGCACCGAATCCACTGTTTTGGATTCGGCCGAACCCACGAATCCTTAATCAAAGATTCAGCCGAACCAAATCCGAACCCTAATTTGCATATGCAAATTAGGGGTGGGAAGGGGAAAACATTTTTTACTTCCTTGTTTTCTGACAAAAAGTCACGCGATTTCCCTCCCCGCCCCTAATTTGCATATGCAAATTAGGATTCGGATTCGGTGCGGCTGGGCAGAAGGATTCAGCCGAATCCGAATCCTGCTGAAAAAGGCCGAATCCGGAACCGAATCCTGGATTCGGTGCATCCCTAAAGGGAATGACTCTGTTATGTACTACAGTATGTCAATTTATTTCAATAAAACCACATTGTGAAAGAAAAAAGACTTAAAGGGGTTGTTCACCTTTGTATAACAATCAAAAATAGAACAGTTCATGTAAAAATAACAAGCTTTGCCATATAAATGTGCAGTTTATGAGCAGTAGGACTGGCCCACTGAGATACCAGGAAAACTCCCGGTGGGCCCAGGTGTCAGTGGTCCTCTTGCTTCTAATCATTTGGCCTATTTCATGGCCATTCCCTATTTCTTTAAGAGGCTTATTAATGGAAGAAATGAGTATAGTATGTAGAGGTAAAAGGAGAATAAAGAGGTTGAGTGAGGAGAGGAGGAATAATAGTTTGGAAAGTGGGCCCACGGTCTAAAGTTTTCTGGTGGCTTCCTGGCAACCCAGTCCGACGC
Source organism: Xenopus laevis (assembly GCF_017654675.1). NCBI lineage: Eukaryota > Metazoa > Chordata > Amphibia > Anura > Pipidae > Xenopus > Xenopus laevis. The sequence continues at coordinate 184,741,837 of NC_054373.1, forward strand.
ATTCTCAGACTCAAATTAGCTGCTTCTCCTGTCAATCTGCTTCTGATCCTTAAGATGGCCATAGACGCAAAGATCCGATCGTACGAATCGAGGATTCGTACAATTTTCAGAACTTGTGTGGAGAGTCCTGACATTTTTTGTCCGCGGAGATCGGTCGTTTGGTCGATCGGACAGGTTAAAAGATTTCTGTCGGCTGCCAATAATATCTCTGCGTGTATTGCCGATCGTACGATTTTCAGAGGGAGACTGTCAGCAGCTTTGTTGGACATAAACTTTCGTACGATTGCAGGACATCGGCTGATCTGTTCTTTTACTACTTTATTTGATCTGAATGGTTAGTGGCAGGTCGGGAGATGGGGAAGTCCATACGTTCAAGGATTCGTACGATCGGATCTTTGCGTCCATGGCCAGCTCTAGATTGCCTCAGAGTGGTTAATTTGCATACACAAAGCTCTGTAGGGGAGTGTTTGGGCCAGCGTGTGAGGAGAGGAAACTTTTCTGTCAGGACCTGGTGTGGCAGCACAAATGCACAGGGAAGTTTGTTATGTGAAGGGGCTGACTTGAAGGAGGTGAATGTTTAGCTGTTTGTGTGTGTTGGGAGGATGGCGTGTCATTTTCACATGGGGAAGAGGAGCGTGAGGGTGCACAGGCTTGTGTGGGGTTGAAGGAGGAGCTGCTGTGTGAAGTGACTAGTCCCTGATTCACAGGGAGGGAGGAGGAGTCAAGTCTGTGTGTGAGGGAAGGTAATGGCTGCGATTGGTGGAAGGAGATCTGTCACTTGTGGGGACATGTGAGGAGGGAGAAGTGTGTTTTAGTGTGTGTGGAGGGTGGCTGTGTTATAATGGGGTTTGTGAGGAGAGAAGTGACATTTTTGGACATGGGGAGTGCTGGTGAATAGTCGTATGTCGAGGGACATCTCAGTCACTTTCAGGCAGGGCTCAGCTGATATATTTCAGTGTTTGGGGGGTAAGTTACAAGTGGACAGACTGCATTTTCTAGAGGGGAATAAGTCTTCAGAGGGTGAGTTCATCTTGGTTCTGGAGTATGACTTTCACATGATACTTCAAATGGTAATTGTTCTGCACAACAGACTGTACAAATAAATGAGCAAATCAACATCACCTTAGCAGAGCGTTCTTATTTAGCCTGCATTCTATACTCAAATGCACGTGATCTTTCCAAACACAACTCTGCCTGTGTCACGTACATTACATTTTAGCAGTATTTACTGAAGTAAGAGGATTTATTTGATCAATTACTCTATAATACACAAAAGCCATGAATATCTTGTAAATTATAGCCTTATAAATGGTGAGTTCTGATGTCATCAGTTACAAACGGTGAGTTCTGATGTCATTTCTGTCACATGACTCGATGAAACGTGTGTATTATAATAAATAAAGTACCCCCTGTTGCAAAATATGAGGATATTAGAAGTTACCTCGGAGTTCCATGACTTTTGGCCTCATGTTTTTATATGGTCATGAAACTCCTCAGTAACTTATAATATCCTCATAATTTACAAGAGGGGGTACTTTATTCACTATATAATCACAGCCTTTGTTCAGCCCTGGGATTTATTATTAACCTTCAACACCTGTGTACCTGTGTCAATGAAGGAAAATATGTATATTCGTTTGAATAGAGAATTGGAAAGGATTTCTGATAATTGTGCAAATATGAGGATATAAAGCAATAATATTAAACGGCAACAGCAGAGGAACTGCCCGTTAGGCAATCATGGATTTTGCGTGTTTAGCAGATTTAATAGACTGATAAATGCCCTGTGTGCAGGGCCAGGCCAAGGAAGTTTTGCACCCTAGGCAAGAGCTTCAGTCAGTGCCCCCCCCCCACAAACACATTATAACACATAGAGCAAGGCAGGCATAAGAACTTGATACCCAGGATCACAAGACAGCATCAACATTTTGCCAACAAACAAGAAGTGAGGTTTCAGGCCCAGCATGAGGATAAATAAAGCCAGTGTCACAAGGACAGCCTGACAATATACAGTTACTGCACAATGAATTCTTATTAATTATTTAGTTTTGTACAGTATAAACATCTAAAAGCTTATTATTAAATCTAGGCAAATCTAGCATTTTTTTGCATTTTAAAGTATTATATATTTATAATAAATCATACAAAACAGTCCCAGGCAACACATCATCCCAAACTTACAACCAAATAATCACACACACATAAAACAGCAGCCCCCCCAGTTTGAGCACACATAACCCTAATCAGCCCCCGTCTCCTCAGTCACAGCACAGTCACATGTCGCCCCAACCGTGACCATAATTACTGAAACAGATTATATAAGCACTTAAAAAAACAAAACCCAAAAAACCATCCCCTTAAAAGTGTGCCCCTCAATGATGGTTGCCCTAGGCAGCCGCCTACTCTGCCTACCCCTAGTTCCAGCTCTGCCTGTGTGTATTAATGATTGTCCTAGGGGAAATATTTGGACAATCTAGGAGCATTCTTGGGCAGATTTGCACTTTTCTTTGCACTAGCGGCTGCAATTTGATCTGCTGCTATGCCGGCTCCCTTCTCACCCCAGCTGCTCACACTCACTTTCTGCTGCACAGCACTCTGCACCCCTTCAGGACAGGTGATGACAGTCTACCTCTTGCTCCAGAAACAGTAAGTGGCATTTGTGTACACGCACTCACACACTTACAGTATGTACATTTACAAACACACATTTTAGTAAAGATTGCTTTTTTTAATTTTACACACATATACACACACACATTGTCAGTGGTATAACTAGATGATACTGGGCCCCACAGCGAGTTAATTTTAGGGCCCCCAACATATCCAGAGGTTGTCCTGTTTTACCAATATTTATAGAAATTGTATATGAATTAGAGCCTCATGGGGCCCCCTATACCCCCTGCAGCCACAGGGTCTGTTTCCTCTGTAGTTACAACCCCTGTTAGTGATGTGCGGGTCGGGTTTTTCCCGACCCACCCTCCACCCGCCTACTGGCTTCCTTTTATAGACCTGCACAGCCCTGCTGATGATGTCACAAAAGGGGCGGGACAAGCAGGTGCAGCATCTATTAAAGAAGAAGTTGGAAGCCAGCAATGCAACGTGGCAGGCGGGAGAGCAGGAGCTGTGAAGAGGAGAGCGAACTTGCCTGACCCGCGGGTAAACCTGCAGGTCCCACGGGTATCGGGGCCAACCCGCACATCACTAAGCCCTGCACACTGTCATAACTTGTATATACACAAGGAGGTTTTTTTTTTTTGGTTTTTTTTTTACTTGTTTTTCCCCTAAAAACTGTGTATTTTGGCAAGGTGACTATAGGATCAGTATTTTCACCATTAATTACGCAATCTCTAGCATTGCAGTTTGGTACTTTGGTATAGAAATTTGTCTTTTCCAGTGTTGGATTAGGTGAAATATATATGCACTATTTTCATTTGGGGTCTATACATAACCACCACATACTTTTGTATAACTATGCATATTGGACATCGAACTGTAGACTCCTGGTGTTCAGAACATTTTTCAAAAACTGGTTACTTTAGGCGAGCATACTGTATCAACTGGGTAGTTTGCTTAGATTGTCCTGACAATGTTATATCCTTTTCTTAAGTAAACTGAAAATTCCCCCCAGGAAAGGAAAAAAATGTTCAAAAACTGTCTGGCAATAAAAGTACCAAATTTTTTTGATGGGGTCCTGTTTAAATGTGGATTTATTGGTGTTATCAGTTGAATTAAAGGTGTTGTTAACCTTTAAATTAACTATTAGTATGATGTAGAGAGTGATATTCTCAGACAATTTCAATTGTTTTTTTTATTATTATTATTATTATTAGTTATAGCTTTTGAGTTATTTAGCTTTTTATTCAGAAGCTCTGTAGTTTGCAATTTCAGCCATCAGGTTGCTAGTGTCTTAATTATCCTAGCAACCATGCATTGATTTGAATAAGAGACTGTAGCATGAATAGGAGAGGGCCTATTACTTCTTACCTGTCTGTATCTCCTCTGCTGTATGTACAAGATCTGCTTGCTCTGCCTGTAAAATAAAACCAGTTTGGCATTGAATCTACTCATTCATCAAACAGTTCTACACAAGATGTCTCTTCCCTATCTGACATAAAGCAGAGAGCATTGAGCTTATGGCCTCCCAAAGTGAGGGGGCAGCTTGCAGGTCGCCCACCAGCCAAACCAATGTGTAGCAAACCAGTAATCATACATGGTATAGTTGCCTTTCTATTGTCCAACAGGCCAATCGATCAGAACAGGAGGCAAACAAGGGAAGCTCCAGTTTAACTTTACTTTCTCATCTACTGATGACTGGCCAACATAGTGCATTTGCAGATTCGATTTTTTATAGCTTAAACCAACAGACACGGACAAGCACTGGGCACCAGGAACCACATAAAACAAAGCTTTCGGTATATGTACAAGAAGCTTTAGTACCCACAAAAGCCAAATGTAGAGCTGTACAATGGAAAGCCATTATATAAACCAGCTATGGCCCAGAAGCAGTGGGAACCTGTATTCATTTGCCAGAATTAGGCCATTTATTGTGCCAAATACAGATGAAACACCTCCAATTGAATTATGTAGGGACTCTGATGCATAAAACAACTGGTTCCAGGTTTGGCACAATTGATGGGATTAGTATTCCCTGCACTGTTCTACCTTAATATCCTGCTCTGTGCCCATCTCTTCCTCTGTGCCATGCTGTGGGTACAAAGACAAGCAGCCAGTTTCAGTGGTGTTCATGTTCTTACATTCACCTGCAGGGAAGGAACATGGTTAGGGAATACTTGGCCTACACAGCACTTGGTACAGAGCAGATGGTACAGAGATCAATGACCCATACAGATAAAAAAAATACAATCAATCTGGATCCAGTTAACCTTACGGAACTCATTTTAGGACATCATCAGGGGAAATCGTTGTCCTGCATGCGCTGTCCTAATGCAGAGGAATGCAACATGGCATGCTTTTTTACTCACCCATCCTCCAAGGCTGATGTCACACCTCGCTCCTCAGCCGTCAGCTCTAGATCCTCACTTCTCCCTCCCCAGTCATCCGTCCTGGGTCGTAGCCTCTTCCTCTGCAGTTGTCAGCTCTTGCTCCTCACTCCTCAGGGTGCGCATATTCAGCCCTGCGCCCTTATTATAGTTACTTGTTCTTGCCATTCCTTTTAGCTAATAGGTTTTTTAATTGCAGCAATCAAATTAGAGCTACAGCTGACGGCTGAGGAGGGAGAAGCTAGGACCCAGGACTGATGGCTGAGGAGGGAGGAGTGAGGACCCAGGTCGGATGGCTGAGGAGTGAGGAGCAGGACCTGACAGCTGAGAAGGGAGGAGCGAGGTGTGATATCTGCTTTCAGGATGGGTGAGCGTAAAAGCAGGAGACGTTGCATTCCTCTAGCACAGGAGATCGCATTAAGGTGGATTTCCTCTGACGATGTCCTAATATGTGTTCCCTATAACCTGCCTTTAAGCTCCACTAGAGCAAGAAACAATATAAATGATCAATCCGTTAATAATAACTGGTTCCCTTGACCAAGCTTGTATAATTACCTGCAGGATAAGGAAAACAAAATCTCTTCCTACCCAACAAGCTCGTAACCTTGTCCTCCATGTACAGTTCCCGATGTCCATCCAAATATTCCCACTCCTCCACAGAGAGGTAGATGGCAACATCCTCACAGCGTACAGGAATCTGAGGTACAAACAAATAATGCCTTTAATTTCCGGGCCACCCAAGTTCAATCACCAGCAAACCCTAGGAACAGCCACATTGCAGATTTAATGTACATTAAACAATGATTACCTCTCCTGTCAGCAGGTAAATGATTTTATTGGTGTGTTCCAGAATCTTTTTGTCATTTTCCCTCAGTTGTGGAAAGGAATTTGTCTCCTCAATAGAGCCTGGTGGTTGGCAAAAACCCCTTGATATATAGGATTCAGTGTAGCCTTCTCCATATCTGAGCTCCTTTTTCACTAGAATATAATCCTGCAGATTAACAATGAAAGGTCAATCCTGGTAAGGAGTATTTTTAATTTTTATTTCCTTTCTACAAATGCTGCCTATGTTCTACTGCATTAAACACTGTAAGGCAGCAGGGAAGTAGGGGGGGGGGGGGGTCAGGTCTCATCCCTAAAATCTGGTCATACCAGTCATCATGCTATAGTTCCAGGGGTACTCAGGGCACAAATAAGCACTCACCCCAAATCTCCCCCTAACTGACCTTCAGGGTGGGCCCCCTTAGCTCATAACAAGGTTACAGATATACAGAAACATTGGGGTAACAGTCACCCTGCTATAGTTCCAGGGGTACCCAGGGCATAAATAAGCACTCACACCAAATCTCCCCCTAACTGGCCTTCAGGCTGGACCCCCTTAGCTCATAACAAGGTTACAGATATATAGAAACATTGGGGTAACAGTCACCATGCTATAGTTCCAGGGGTACCCAGGGTACAAATAAACATTCACCCGAAATCTCCCCCTAACTGACCTTCAGACTGGGCCCCCTTAGCTCATAACAAGGTTACAGATATATAGAAACATTGGAGTGTCACCCTGCTATAGTTCCAGGGGTACCCAGGGTACAAATAAGCACTCACCCCAAATCTCCCCCTAACTGGCCTTCAGACTGGGCCCCCTTAGCTCATAACAAGGTTACAGATATACAGAAACATTGGGGTAACAGTCACCCTACTATAGTTCCAGGGGTACCCAGGGCATAAATAAGCACTCACCCCAAATCTCCCCCTAACTGGCCTTCAGGCTGGACCCCCTTAGCTCATAACAAGGTTACAGATATATAGAAACATTGGGGTAACAGTCACCCTGCTATAGTTCCAGGGGTACCCAGGGCACAAATAAGCACTCACCCCAAATCTCCCCCTAACTGGCCTTCAGACTGGGCCCCTTAGCTCATAACAAGGTTACAGATATATAGAAACATTGGGGTAAAAGTTACCCTGCTATAGTTCCAGGGGTACCCAGGGTACAAATAAACATTCACCCCAAATCTCCCCCTAACTGACCTTCAGGCTGGACCCCCTTAGCTCATAACAAGGTTACAGATATACAGAAACATTGGGGTAACAGTCACCCTACTATAGTTCCAGGGGTACCCAGGGCACAAATAAGCACTCACCCCAAATCTCCCCCTAACTGGCCTTCAGACTGGGCCCCTTAGCTCATAACAAGGTTACAGATATATAGAAACATTGGGGTAAAAGTCACCCTGCTATAGTTCCAGGGGTACCCAGAGCATAAATAATCACTCACCCCAAATCTCCCCTTAACTGGCCTTCAGGCTGGACCCCCTTAGCTCATAACAAGGTTACAGATATACAGAAACATTTGGGTAACAGTCACCATGCTATAGTTCCAGGGGTACCCAGGGTACAAATAAACATTCACCCGAAATCTCCCCCTAACTGATCTTCAGACTGGGCCCCCTTAGCTCATAACAAGGTTACAGATATATAGAAACATTGGGGTGTCACCCTGCTATAGTTCCAGGGGTACGCAGGGTACAAATAAGTACTCACCCCAAATCTTCCCCTAACTGGCCTTCAGACTGGTCCCCCTTAGCTCATAACAAGGTTACAGATATATAGAAACATTGGGGTAACAGTCACCCTACTATAGTTCCAGGGGTACCCAGAGCATAAATAAGAACTCACTCCAAATCTCCCCCTAACTGGCCTTCAGGCTGGACCCCCTTAGCTCATAACAAGGTTACAGATATATAGAAACATTGGGGTGTCACCCTGCTATAGTTCCAGGGGTACGCAGGGTACAAATAAGTACTCACCCCAAATCTTCCCCTAACTGGCCTTCAGACTGGTCCCCCTTAGCTCATAACAAGGTTACAGATATATAGAAACATTGGGGTAACAGTCACCCTACTATAGTTCCAGGGGTACCCAGAGCATAAATAAGAACTCACTCCAAATCTCCCCCTAACTGGCCTTCAGGCTGGACCCCCTTAGCTCATAACAAGGTTACAGATATATAGAAACATTGGGGTAACAGTCACCATGCTATAGTTCCAGGGGTACCCAGGGTACAAATAAACATTCACCCGAAATCTCCCCCTAACTGACCTTCAGACTGGGCCCCCTTAGCTCATAACAAGGTTACAGATATATAGAAACATTGGAGTGTCACCCTGCTATAGTTCCAGGGGTACCCAGGGTACAAATAAGCACTCACCCCAAATCTCCCCCTAACTGGCCTTCAGACTGGGCCCCCTTAGCTCATAACAAGGTTACAGATATACAGAAACATTGGGGTAACAGTCACCCTACTATAGTTCCAGGGGTACCCAGGGCATAAATAAGCACTCACCCCAAATCTCCCCCTAACTGGCCTTCAGGCTGGACCCCCTTAGCTCATAACAAGGTTACAGATATATAGAAACATTGGGGTAACAGTCACCCTACTATAGTTCCAGGGGTACCCAGGGCACAAATAAGCACTCACCCCAAATCTCCCCCTAACTGGCCTTCAGACTGGGCCCCTTAGCTCATAACAAGGTTACAGATATATAGAAACATTGGGGTAAAAGTCACCCTGCTATAGTTCCAGGGGGTACCCAGGGCACAAATAAGCACTCACCCCAAATCTCCCCCCTAACTGGCCTTCAGACTGGGCCCCTTAGCTCATAACAAGGTTACAGATATATAGAAACATTGGGTAAAAGTCACCTGCTATAGTTCCAGGGGTACCCAGGGTACAAATAAACATTCACCCCAAATCTCCCCCTAACTGACCTTCAGGCTGGACCCCCTTAGCTCATAACAAGGTTACAGATATACAGAAATATTGGGGTAACAGTCACCCTACTATAGTTCCAGGGGTACCCAGGGCACAAATAAGCACTCACCCCAAATCTCCCCCTAACTGGCCTTCAGACTGGGCCCCTTAGCTCATAACAAGGTTACAGATATATAGAAACATTGGGGTAAAAGTCACCCTGCTATAGTTCCAGGGGTACCCAGAGCATAAATAAGCACTCACCCCAAATCTCCCCTTAACTGGCCTTCAGGCTGGACCCCCTTAGCTCATAACAAGGTTACAGATATACAGAAACATTGGGGTAACAGTCACCATGCTATAGTTCCAGGGGTACCCAGGGTACAAATAAACATTCACCCGAAATCTCCCCCTAACTGATCTTCAGACTGGGCCCCCTTAGCTCATAACAAGGTTACAGATATATAGAAACATTGGGGTGTCACCCTGCTATAGTTCCAGGGGTACGCAGGGTACAAATAAGTACTCACCCCAAATCTTCCCCTAACTGGCCTTCAGACTGGTCCCCCTTAGCTCATAACAAGGTTACAGATATATAGAAACATTGGGGTAACAGTCACCCTACTATAGTTCCAGGGGTACCCAGAGCATAAATAAGAACTCACTCCAAATCTCCCCCTAACTGGCCTTCAGGCTGGACCCCCTTAGCTCATAACAAGGTTACAGATATATAGAAACATTGGGGTAACAGTCACCCTGCTATAGTTCCAGGGGTACCCAGGGTACAAATAAACACTCACCCCAAATCTCCCCCTAACTGACCTTCAGACTGGGCCCCCTTAGCTCATAACAAGGTTACAGATATATAGAAACATTGGAGTGTCACCCTGCTATAGTTCCAGGGGTACCCAGGGTACAAATAAGCACTCACCCCAAATCTCCCCCTAACTGGCCTTCAGACTGGGCCCCCTTAGCTCATAACAAGGTTACAGATATACAGAAACATTGGGGTAACAGTCACCCTACTATAGTTCCAGGGGTACCCAGGGCATAAATAAGCACTCACCCCAAATCTCCCCCTAACTGGCCTTCAGGCTGGACCCCCTTAGCTCATAACAAGGTTACAGATATATAGAAACATTGGGGTAACAGTCACCCTGCTATAGTTCCAGGGGTACCCAGGGTACAAATAAACACTCACCCCAAATCTCCCCCTAACTGACCTTCAGACTGGGCCCCTTAGCTCATAACAAGGTTACAGATATATAGAAACATTGGGGTAACAGTCACCCTGCTATAGTTCCAGGGGTACCCAGGGTACAAATAAGCACTCACCCCAAATCTCCCCCTAACTGGCCTTCAGACTGGGCCCCCTTAGCTCATAACAAGGTTACAGATATATAGAAACATTGGGGTAACAGTCACCCTACTATAGTTCCAGGGGTACCCAGGGTACAAATAAGTACTCACCCCAAATCTCCCCCTAACTGACCTTCAGACTGGGCCCCCTTAGCTCATAACAAGGTTACAGATATATAGAAACATTGGGGTAAGAGTCACCCTGCTATAGTTCCAGGGGTACCCAGGGTACAAATAAACACTCACCCCAAATCTCCCCCTAACTGACCTTCAGACTGGGCCCCCTTAGCTCATAACAAGATTACAGATATATAGAAACATTGGGGGTGTCACCCTGCTATAGTTCCAGGGGTACCCAGGGTACAAATAAGCACTCACCCCAAATCTCCCCCTAACTGGCCTTCAGACTGGGCCCCCTTAGCTCATAACAAGGTTACAGATATACAGAAACATTGGGGTAACAGTCACCCTACTATAGTTCCAGGGGTACCCAGGGCATAAATAAGCACTCACCCCAAATCTCCCCCTAACTGGCCTTCAGGCTGGACCCCCTTAGCTCATAACAAGGTTACAGATATATAGAAACATTGGGGTAACAGTCACCCTACTATAGTTCCAGGGGTACCCAGGGTACAAATAAGTACTCACCCCAAATCTCCCCCTAACTGACCTTCAGACTGGGCCCCCTTAGCTCATAACAAGGTTACAGATATATAGAAACATTGGGGTAACAGTCACCCTGCTATAGTTCCAGGGGTACCCAGGGTACAAATAAGCACTCACCCCAAATCTCCCCCTAACTGGCCTTCAGACTGGGCCCCCTTAGCTCATAACAAGGTTACAGATATATAGAAACATTGGGGTAACAGTCACCCTACTATAGTTCCAGGGGTACCCAGGGTACAAATAAGTACTCACCCCAAATCTCCCCCTAACTGACCTTCAGACTGGGCCCCCTTAGCTCATAACAAGGTTACAGATATATAGAAACATTGGGGTAAGAGTCACCCTGCTATAGTTCCAGGGGTACCCAGGGTACAAATAAACACTCACCCCAAATCTCCCCCTAACTGACCTTCAGACTGGGCCCCCTTAGCTCATAACAAGATTACAGATATATAGAAACATTGGGGTGTCACCCTGCTATAGTTCCAGGGGTACCCAGGGTACAAATAAACACTCACCCCAAATCTCCCCCTAACTGACCTTCAGACTGGGCCCCCTTAGCTCATAACAAGCTTACAGATATATAGAAACATTGGGGTAACAGTCACCCTGCTATGGTTCTCGGGGTACCCAGTACAACAAAAACCCCAATCAACACAGTTTAGAGATTCCCTTACCTCTCCAGTCAGCAGGGACAGAATCTCAATCGTCAAATCTAAGATCTTCTTGTTGTTACTGGGTATTATCATTGCTGTTTCCTGATAGAATCTTCT